>NW_010513828.1:41728-44965 GCF_000687285.1 Phaethon lepturus
GTCTGCTTCTCTCTTTTTTAGCCCCTCTTTCCCAAGCCTGTAGTATCACATGGAGTTGTTGTGACCCTAGTGCAGGAACCCAGGAAAGCTCTACGAAGGGGAATTAAAGAGTGGTTGAGGTTGGAAGGAATGGCTGGAGGTCATCTGGTCCAAACCCTCTCTGCTCAAGCAGGGCCACCAAGAGCCAGCTGCCCCAGACTGTCTTCAGATGGCTTTTTAGTGTCTTTTAAGGAGCAAGACTCCACAACATCCCTGGGAAACCTGTGCCAGTGCTCAGGCGTGTCCCCCCCCAGTCAAAAAGTGTTTCCTGATATCCAGACAGAGCCTCTGGTGTTTCAGTTGGTGCCCACTGCCTGTGGCCCTGCCACTGGGTACCACTGAAAAGAACCTGGCTCCATCCATACTCTCCCTTCAGATATTTATATGCATTGATAAGATCCCCTTTGAGCCTTCTCTTTTCTAGGCTGAACAGTCCCAGCTCTCTCAACCTTTCCTCATAGGAGAGATGCTCCAGTTCTTTTATCATCTTAGTGGACCTTTGTAGGACTCTCTCCAGTGTGCCCGTATCTCTTGTACTGGGGAGACTCGCACTGGACACAGTACTCCAGGTGTGGCCTCACCAGTGCTGAGCAGAAGGGAAGGACCACCTCCCTCAGCCTGCTGGCAACACTCCTTCTAATGCAATGAAATGCACAAGAATAAGGGTAATTCTTGCTGGAAAAAGACATCTTACGGCCAGATCTGAACATCTGTGATCCAAAGGCCAGGCCGCCTATTAAAAGTAGAAGCTCAAGTCTTGTCTGCTGCTAGGTTGTTACTTTTTTTCAACCAACTCTGCTCAAGGGAAAAACCACTTGGACTGCTTGTTCCATGTGGTGTGTTTTGGACAGTGAAGCCTCACTGCTGCTATGAGTGAACAACAGCAGCTCTAGTTGCCTGTTTAAAATGTAGGTGTTGGACCTCTCATCCCAAGGCCTCTTCAGCACTGGGTTAAGAGAGCCTGTCACACAAATGGTAAATATCCGCTTTGCCAGCAGGAAAAGACAGGAGACGTGCCCTTACATACATACTTCATGGCATGTGTATTTACACACACTTTTTTTTTTTCCTTTTTTTTTTTGCTTACAGTAGAACAACTTTTTTTTCCTCAAGTTTGGAAAAGTTCTGTTGTCTTTGTGAAGTCCATGACCACCCTACCCAGCTGGGCTTCTTCAGACACTATCCTATAAGGATCTGTAATCATTAGGAGGTAGGCTCAGCTGCAGCCACAGCTCCTTGTCATCTCTTTCCTCTTCATGCTTGATGAGAAAAGGATTGTGGGCCCATCTGTTCGTGAAAGTCCCATTCTGCTGCAATCTGAGGATAGGCAGAATACAAAAGTGAAGAAACACATAAAGAAACTAAAGGCATGACGTTAGTTTCTGACAGTTCCTTGAAAAATGTCTGAATAATAACTGGAGGATTTCCAAAATTATGATGGAAGCAGAAAAAATGAACTGCAGGCATGTAATGCAAAAAGTATTCTGAGGTATCATCTGTCAGCATCATAAGAATGAGAATTGTTTCAACACTACAAAGAAATTAAATTTTATGCTGCTTTGCTTAAAAAATATCCACCTATATATAGTAATTTAAAAGCCTGTGGTTTGTAGGCCAGTTCAAAAAGTATCATTTGCATCACCGTTCAGGTTTATAGAAATCTTAAACATTGCAGCACTTGCAATTCAAATATAATCTCTATCACTGTAATGGGGACCCCTTCTGTTTTAATATATTATCTTAATGTTCTTCTTTTTTAATACCAATCCAGACAGCATCAGAAGATTCTTCTCATCTCACATGTGTTCTTAATGGAGGATTTTTAGAGGGATCTGTAAACAGATAGGACAGGTTTAATCAGAGGAGATAGATAGATACATACATTTTTTGGATACACATTTTCAGTGCAGTTCTACAGCAGGGATGATGCATTTATCTCCAGTCCTTGAACTGATATATATATAAAGAGATATATATATAGCTCATGCTCTGTAGCCCTTCAGTAAAAAGCCTTTGATCAGGTCATACAGCAGACGATTTAGACTGACTGAGGCTGCTGTGGAAAGTCACACAAAGTACCATGGCACAGAAACAAAACAAAAAACACCTGAATGAAAGGTTGGATGTAAACAGTTGATCTAATAATACAGAGAAGGCTAGGTTTTGTAGAAACCAGAATATGGGCATGAGACCTTTCAGCAACCTTCAACTACCAGTTTTTAAAGCTGGATAGGTGAACTTCTGCTCCTTACAACAGTGACCAGATACCAAGTTCCTAAGTTAAGGGGGGAGAAGGAGGGGGTGGAGAACAAGGTTCAGTCTTTCATTAATTTCCTGACAAGGTTCTGGTTCTAAGTCCCTTCGTTAATCAGGTGGGTAAAACACCATGCATAGGATTTAAATAAAAACACATGACAGAAGACATGGATCAAGTCTTTTGTGATTTCACAAGTTCATAAACAGAAAAAACAACTCAGTAGCTGCGTAAGTCTATTTAGGTGACATCGTTTTTACCTTCGAGGGATCTGCAGATTCAACAATCTAAAGAACACAGACTGCATGTCAAGCCACATCATTGTATTTTTAGCTACTAAGACTTTAAAGTAATTAATTAAGTGCTTTTCATTGTATCTTTGGTCCCTGTTACCACTGTAACAAATCCCTTTCCTGTGTGTGCCCATGCTAGCAGCCCAGTCCTTCATGTTAATGCTGGTTTCTCCTTTGTTTTCACTCCCTGTTTTTAATCCTATTGGATAATTATCAGACCTTCTCATGTTTACACACTTACCTCTAGCTATCTTGCTGGGATATATTTTCTGAAATGGCTTGAATTCGTCAGGTGGGGGGAAATCTTCCACAGAATGGAAAGTAAATTTAGATTCAAAGTCGTCTGGGAAGTTTCAGGGAAATAAACATTAGTCACTGTTAGAGAAATAGTTAAAAAAAATAATAAAAATTGCCACAAGTAATTTCAATTAAAAATGCTGACTCATTTTCCCCTGGAATTGATAATGGCTTACTCCATATAAACAATCCTGACGAGTACTTCTGTGAGCCATCCAAGTTTTCTGGCTTAATTGCGAACGCTGCCTGCTACTAACTGAAGTTAAGCTTCAGTTAAACTGGCTGCCATTCCAGTTTTTGGCATTGATGATGTTGTGGTAATAGAAGTAGTCCTAAGTGGTTTTCAAGCCATTT
>NW_010513828.1:44996-47130 GCF_000687285.1 Phaethon lepturus
TTCATCAGACTGCAGAAATAATTCTTAGCAGTCTTTGCTTTATAGGATTGAAGCTACTAAATGACCATGAACTGGTTTTAAGAACAGTAATATAAGCACACTACGGCAACTTTTCACAAAATAATTTTACAGGTTGTGAATGCTTTTCCTGTCTACTAGATGATTCAAAACCTTTGTGAAAAAGCCTTAATTTTCTCTCAGTGTATAAGGTTGTACATAAATGTTTCTAATGGGTCTAGTTATTGCCACATTTACGTTATTGCCCTGTTACTGCCACAACAAAGTCTCGAATGAGTTTCTGAGGTCTGACACACACACAGCTTTTGTACTGAAGTCATTAACTAAGGCCAAGAGATCTGATTTAGATGATGTTACCAATGATGTGCATATTTCCATTTTTAAGTGGTGGGTAGGGGTCATGAGCTGTAGCCCAGGCTGAGACTCCAGACTTGCTCGTCAGTTCAGTTGTTGGTGATCTTGCTGGTGGCTGTGGAGGAGTGACTAGCTTCCCAGCACCAGTTCCTTTAAAAAGAAGCAGCAGACTAGCACATAAATATCATCATGACTTTACAAACCTGACAGTAAGCTTCACACAAAAGTGGAGGGAGAGTAAAAGGAACGCAATATTTGGGGCACGCTTACCCAGCTATTGTAGGGTGCTTCATAGCTGCTGTTAGTCGAGCCTGACCATGGATTTATAGCATTAAGTATTAAAGTCACTACTGGAGTTGGCTAGGGCTTACTATTTCTAGTTCTAGAGAAACTGACGTTCTGAAGTATGGTTTTGTCCCAGACCAGAGGGGGAGACCGTCCTTCCACTTTCACAAGAACAAGCAGTTTCTTTAAGGAAAAAAGCCCACACCAAACACACTACATGGTATCTCTAGAAGAAAATAATTTCCTGACACTTTGGCAGCTACACAGTGGAATTACCATTATTCTTGTGCATTTCAATGAAGAGTTAAAAGAGCCTTCAAAGTTTACTTCTTCTGGGCAGACCTACCACAGGAGCTGTGTAAGGAGGAGGGAGCCCAAAGCCTCCAAATTAGCAGCCTCTCAAAACTGCTTCTCCCCCCCTAGATAACCAACAGAAAGGCAGCCTAATTTTATGGAAACCTCAGCAGTTGAACCCCATGAGAAACAGGCATCTCGATAAAGTAACAGTTGATCAGACAGCTCCTGAGCAGCATTAATCGCCGTCACAAAGCACCTGATCTGCTGTACTTACATGGCCTCTCCCAGGGCTGTCAAAGGGAACCAGTAATCTTTCTCTCGACATGTGGCTGCTAAAATACAGGGTACAGAACATTCTCTTCAGATGTTCCTTATTAAGTAGCTGTCTCCATTTCTCAAACCCACACAGATCTAGGCTCCTTTTTTTTAATCTTCATTGTATCAGAGAAGTCTGACAAAAGTTCCTTCCACCATCTGCTCAAGCAAACACTAATATATAACACTAGCTAATATCCCCACTTCCCAAGTGCTCTGAGAAACCTTTGGCCCTACCACCTCGACCACGGGAGGCACCGGCTGCTCCTCTTTGTTGCAAAGCAGAGGGCTGCCTCCATGTTTGCCTTTGCTCATCCATGGCTGTAGCTACACCATCTTTGTCTTATTCTTTCCTCTAACATTCCCCAGCCATTGCCACTATTGCTCCAGATGGCACAGGTACCGCTGCAGAGGGAAGTCACGGGTAGGCTGGCACTCGAGCAGCTGCAGATCTGGCAGACTGCTGCCCCACCTGAGGCTGTCCACCACTGAGCTCAGTCGTTGCGCTACTGGAGACGCACCAGTGCCAACACAAAAGCAAGAGGCAGCCCAGTGGTCCCAAAATGTTGCTTTCACCGATCAGCATGTCACTTCCAAGGATCACAGATTATGCTATATGTTGTGCGTGCCCACTGCTAAGAAGAATCTGACGTGTTGTTACATGCCATGCAACCTACAGGCATTTCATCCCAGACGGTGGACTTCTCCCTCTTGCTACGTGTGCTCTTCATCCCCACCCCTCCAAGCTCTCCAGCCATCAGCACAAGGGAGAAGAAAGCCTCCCTTGCCCCAGTGCCGCTCTCACCTGCGCCTCGGCCGGGTCTCTTCTTCCTGGTCTCCACCACCGCTGCGGGCTGAGGGAGGC
>NW_010513829.1:0-666 GCF_000687285.1 Phaethon lepturus
AGATGACTCTAAGATACATGTGCAGTAACCATCTTTTAATGAACACTCCACCTTACCAATTAACAAATAAGTTAGTATGTTGCTGTTGCTAACATACCTTTTCCTTGCATATATCCTTGATGTCAAAGGCCACACTATGATGTTCAAAAGCATATGCCAATAACAAAAATTTTAAAAGAATTAGCCAGTAAAACATACCTAGTCAAGTGTCTTCATTGGAGTGCCCTTGAAATGCTTTTTTGCCTAATCACATTTCCTCTTTGTTTATTCCATTTCATCATGCAGAGGTTGCTTGGGCATTGCTCAGCCAATCCTTTGGTCCAGATCATGACAGATGGGTTTTATTATGTGAATAATTCTTTGATCCTCATAATACTTATTTGTAAGCAGGAAAACATAATGTTTATTTTACTGGTATGGGAACCTGTTGTGGTTTAACCCGGCAGGTAGTTAAAACAACCACACAGCCATTTGCTCACTGCCCTCCCCGCCTCTCAGCAGGATGGGGGAGAGAATCGGGAAAAAGGTGGAACTTGCAGGTTGAGGTGAAGACAGTTTAATGGGACAGAAGAAAAAAAGAATAATAATAATGGTAATAATAATGACAAAAGAATACACAAAACAAATGATGCACAGCTCACCACTCACTGACTGATGCCCAGTTAG
>NW_010513830.1:0-4316 GCF_000687285.1 Phaethon lepturus
AGCCCGGCCCAGCACGGCCTCTCCCCGCAGCGGGGGCATCCCCGGGGGACGCCGGCCCGATATGCTGCGCACCTGCACATCGGGAAGAGCCCGTCCTTCGGGAGGACTATATAGCGTTGCCGGCGATCACTGTTATTCTTAAACAAATAGATCATGTGTCCAGCATCTTTGAGCATAGTCGCAATATATAAAATCTAATACAAATGGGCTTAAGTTACATGCAGGCACACAGTTCCAGCAGAGTTACCATCTCCTGCAAACCTGTTTTGTCTTCATGCTCTGAGGAAACTAATTGTCACTGTATTGCATATCTGTAATTTCCCAGAGAAGCGTATTAATGGTCAGGGGACGTGTGACCAGGCTTGCAAAAACTTGGACCAAATTCAATCCTATGATGAAAATATTCATGTTACTACATCCATAGTAATACAGAAACCTGATATAAAACACACAGTGGAAAAGCAGGAGTGTGTCAAGAACAGAAACATTGCTGTTTACTTAGAAAGCGTTAAGGACTTGTGGGTACTGGTGAATGAAAAGCCGGACGTTGGAGCCTGGAGCCTGGAAGGCCAACCATATCCTGGGCTGCACCAAAACCAGCGTGGCCAGCAGGTCGAGGGAGGGGATTTGGCCCCTCTACTCCACTCTGGTAAGAGCCCACCTGGCGTACTGTGTCCAGCTCTGGAGCCCTCAGCACAGGAAAGACAGGGACCTGTTGGAGCAGCTCCAGAGGAGGGCCACAAAAAGGATCAGAGGGATGGAACACCTCTCCTGTGAAGAAAGGCTGAGAGAGTTGGGAGTGTTCAGCCTGGAGAAGAGAAGGCTCTGGGGAGACCTTACTGCAGCCTTCCAGTACTTAAAAGGGCTTATAAGAAAGATGGGGACAGACTTTTTAGCAGGGCCTTTTGAGACATGACAAGGAGTACTGGTTTTAAACTAAAAGAGGGCAGATCTTTTGCATTTGCCGCTGTGCAATGCAGCTCTCCCTGATACCAGTCAGCCCTGCTGCAGCTTTCCCCAAAGTGAAAGCAGCAGGGCTGTAGAAGTATTTCTGAATTTTCCCGTGTTGTGCCAAGCGAGTTACAAAGATGGCTACACAAAGGCATTGCATAACTATTCTCTTACTTTCACTTACTCTATTTTAAGCACTTTCCTGCACGCACTTTATCTAGTAGGCATTTGTGTCAAACCAAAGCATATAGGTGCAACTAAATTTGTAAAAATATGGTTACTAGGGCAAATTTTTGCATTCCAGAAGAAAAACTGTCGCATTTTCCCATATGTACCAAGCTAGGTACCAAGCAATGTACCAAGGAAAACAGACACCCAGGACAGAGAAAAGAAACCCATAGATGCTTAGTAGCATAGTAAATGGTTAGTGTCCACATTTGATTTTGGCCTTGCGGAAACCTTTCAAATAAATTTTTCTACAACTACCTGCAACATTTATTTTCCATAAAATACATGAATCTGTGTAGATACCCTAGTCCTTTTTCCTTCCCAGTTTGCTGCCTCTTTTCATCACTTACCAAATACTTGATTGCTAGAAGGTTGCATGCTACTCAGGGTAGTAGCTGTACTAACCTTTATCTTGAGCTCTGAAACATCAGCTCCAAAAAAAAAGCCCATACACACACAAAAAAAATCACTTAAATGAGACACAAGGTGTGTGCGGTACTAAGGCTCTCCAACTTCTTGTAGAAACCATAAGCTTGGTGAGACTGTTTGTTTTTGTTTATTTTTAAAAGAAGTTAAAAGTGAAAGGAAGAGGGACAGGAGGGAAAGGATGGTGGAGATACCAACTGTTCATACCACAGAAGATAAATTTGCATAAGCCAGAGCCGAAAATTCTTGAAAACATACAAATTGGCAGTCAGAGATTATATAAATTTATAAACAAAAAACATGGAATACTCTTACATCTTGTCTCTGATTGCAGAGACTGAACATGATGGCAGCAGCACTAGCTCTGAGGTGACAGTGAGGTTTGACATAAATGACTTTCTGTTTTGTTAGGACAGAGGGACAACCTTGTGCATCCTCCACTAAAAACCTCACAAAATGAGGAGACCTGATACTGTCATATACCAGGAACAATGAGAAGCCTCGTGAGGCACCCTCACATGCATTTTTATTTGCTTATTCTTTTTGGGGGGACACACACATCAAATTCCACAGATATTAATTATGAAAGGAGATTAAACAGTATCTAATTAAACATATTTCTTAACAAGATGCTCTCATTTTAAAATTGAATGGATTCAAGAATGGAGACAGTTTCTGTGATGTTAATTTAAAAATCTTGTTTATAGGTAAAGAAGCAGCAAACCTTATATAGATAAGTAAAGATAAGAATCTATTAGGATAATGAAAATCTTAGTCTAATGAAGGAATCATTATTAGTCTAGATCTAATTATTACCAAAAAAAGAAAGACGAATAATAATGCGGTTAGACTACTTATTTGCAAGAAAAAAACCCACAATAATAGTAATATTATAGTTAAAATCGTTAACACACACACTTCTTAGTTTGTATTCCTTCCCCTAGAGATTGCTCCTCTGGGCATTCAGATCAGCAGCTTCAGGCTGCTGGAGAGGATAAGACAGTCAGTCACCAGCCACTGCCATCCTTTCTTGGAAGAAATGTGATGCTAATGGTGGTGGCTTCTTTTCCTCTCCCCAGGATCCACTTTGGGTCATTTTTATATATGTGCTAACACGCATTTACACCTTTCTTTTTCGTCACTGGTCTGCAGCTTCAGGTTACATCTGAATTTACTGTGTATAGTGCCATTTACATATGTTAGATACTGTTTCTTTGACCTCTCTGTTACGTGTAAAATCAAATTGATCAAGCCAGGTCTGCATTTTATTTTTTTTTTAGCTAAGCATCAGTGAAATATTTCTATCCATAGGTGCTCCAGTACACAACTCGTGCTCCATATCTTTGTTCAAACATGTAGCTTTGTAATAAGGTATTGGTGTTGCTAGCAACAGGCCATAAACTTTGCACTGAGTTTGCATGGCCTCGGGACCGAGGCTTGCCAGGCCCGCTGCCTGAGCTTGTCCTGACCTGCCTGCAGCTTTGTTTTACTTAGCACGAATTTCTTGAACTGACTGTCTGTATCTAATTTGTTTTACTTTCGTTTGTCTTTGCACAGTACAACTGCAGTTTCATGCAGAGAGCAAGCAACAAGCAGCTGTTCTAGGTGGAACGAGAGATTTAGGGCTCTAACACAACAACATAGCGCAGAGAAATACAGGCGTGGTACAACAGCAGAGGCACTGCGGTGCGGAGACGCGGGATGGGGCGTAGAGGAGTGCAGGCACGGGGCGATAAGACGTGCGAATGTTATGTGGATGACACAATACCAATAAAACAGGAGCCTAAAGCATGGTGCAAAATTGTGCAAAGATGCATCAGCAGAGGCAGGAGGGGAAAATGACCCTTCCCGAACCTATACAAGATAACCAGGTCAGCCTATACTAGCCTGAAATATTCTCCTTATCATAGGTGCCTCTGGATTTGAACAAAGTAAACACTGGGAGCTATTAGGAGCTGTTGCCACATTCTCCACACCACAATACAATGCATGGCACAGAGCCAGGCTGAAAAAAGCAGCTTAGTGACTCATAAATTTCTATTCCCCTACTGGTGGCTGTTCCAGTTTCTTTTGCAGATTCAGACATAAGCTGAAGTTTCACTTTCTGGTTCACACTAAATTAGTCACAGACTACGTGAGGGCTGGACCACATAAAAGGGAAGTAATAACAACGGTGAGCAGCACTCCTTTGGTTTTGAAGCTACCTTAAGACAAGTGAGCAGATAAGGAAAATTATGAGGTAAGCAAGCAACGCGGTCTCTGAAAGATGCTTTTTTGCTATGCTATGGGAAAATAGGGCTTATTATTTACATAAACATAAGAGCTGAGGGACTTTGGGGATCCAAACAGCAGAAAATATTTTACAGAATATTTACTGGAAGAATCAAAATAAAATAAGAATGCTGTTGAATATTGTAATGTTATTGCTTCTCTGACAAGGACCAGTCTCTGTGAACAGAACCAACAATCAGAAGAACTGTGTGCATGCAGTTCAGGGATGAAATCCAGGCTGCAGCTGTAGCTGGTGCCTAGCCAAATGGGTGACTGGCACTGATGTATTTGAGAATTTACCTTCTGATCTCTACTACTGCAAGGACCAGCAAACAGTAGTGCAGGTTCTGGGCTGCATCTTGGAGCGTGAGAGGTGGGGGTAACATTTTCTGAAGACTGTCGTATACATACACAGAGGTGCGCACACACACACACACACA
>NW_010513830.1:4347-8953 GCF_000687285.1 Phaethon lepturus
CCAAGATGTTTATGACAACTTTTGAAATTGCATTTACCGGTTTTGTGTTGAACTAAGCTAAACTGTATTTAATCTGCATCACAATTTTGGTTTTGTGACATTCATGGATATTCATTTTCCACGAATGTCTTTTCATTAATTACTCTCCAATGTTGTTTTCAGCCACGGACATTTTCATGTTTTTTATTGCCTCAGCTGAGAACCAACACACATTTCATTTTGAATGGGACTACTGAAATTCTTCAAGCTCCTTATGCTGATTTGGGAGCCAATATCTGTTCCATGGTATTCCCCTGTAGCCAAACATTTCTAACAAGATAGTGACAATAGGAGCTTGCTCTCACTTCCCCTTCATCCCAGAAGAACTGTAATTACCTCACATACAGCTTTCTAATTAGGAACTGTTGTTAATACCAATCAAAAACATCAGTTTAGGCAGAGGAGATTATTTGAGAAAGACAAAGTCTGTAAGACAAACTTATACATTAACAGCACTTATAAATACCTTTTCGTCTGACGAATACCTCTGTTATAAAGTCATGTATAATTCCTTCTTTTTAGTCCACAACGTGAACTAAAGCGTTATCTCCTCAGCGTTGTAAATGTTTGTCCGTGGTAGGTTGTGTGTTAAAAGCTGGTCTGCAGACCCACACGGAGACACAGGCAGGCGATGGCAGGAGGGGGAACCCAAATAACACCCTGCCCCGGCTGCTCCCAGGCCCATCCCAGGAGCCATCAGCCCGTCCCCACGCACATGGAGGAGCATAGAGGCACAAGGGCAGGCGGGGGCACCCCAATGTCCCAGTCAGGGACACGAGCCCCCACCCAGCCCTCCCAGGGCTGCCCCAAGGGACCCTCAGCCCCACGGGCCGGGCGGACACCCAGCACCAGGGGTCCACGGGAGGGCCTTGCAGTCTGAACTGCCCGGGGACATGGGACACGTCACGGGACGAAGGGAAAAGCATTTGGGGATCGCGCGAGGCTACGGTACGTTTGGGGAGGAGACCAAAGGCGGGGACACAAGGGATCCGGTTGATTTGGGAAGGGGCAACCGTTGAAAAATAGAGAGGGATAAAGGGGCATTAAGGACCAGTTGCATGTAAACCGGGCCTGGTCAGTGTGCGTGTGCGTGCGTCATGGGGCGAGGCTGCTGGATGTCCAGAGCGAGCTTCTGGGGGTCCGTAGGGCTCGTGGGTGAGTGTGTGGTCTGTACCAGCAAGTGGAGTGGGGTTGCACCCTCGGAGACCTGGACACCCGAGTACCAGCAACTGGGGAGACTGGTGGGATCTCCGACCCAGCTACTGGATATGTCAGTATAATCATAACATTAAAATGGTGCCACGACCTAACAAACAAGGATTTACAAATGCAGGAAATAAAAAACGAAATTTATAATCTAAACCATAAAATATAGGAAAGGGACTGTATCACTTTCTCTGTATTTTGGGGGAAGATTTTTATTTGATTACGTCTTCTGGGTAGGTTTCAGCAATTGTTCCCAGGACAGGAAATATATTCCTGAGGCCCAGAGGTGTGCCAGCTTTACCATAGTGACTAGCCCTCCTCTTTGACATCCAGACCACCAGCTCCGTTGGGTGTAAGTGGTGCCCTCATACACTGGAGAATTACTAAAATAACTACTCAGCTCTTTAGACCTGTGGCTTCCCACAACTTTGGCTTGTTTGAAGTATTGTTGACTAGTGGCACTAGGTGAGGTATTGCCTGCTTTTGAAGTACACCATGCCTGGTTGAAAAGCAAGAGTAGCAAAAAGCAAATGGAGTATAAGTAAGCTTTTCTTTGATTTCTTCTAGTACCATTTCCAAGAATTCCTTGAAGAGATGTCTGCTGCAGCTAGAATGTCATTTTACATGGACTTTGCTGAGGCAGGATGTGGATCTCGATGAGCTAGAGGAAACAACAGACAATCAGATTGAGTTTTTCATAAAATCCAACACCATAAATTATAATCTACTATCTTATATTTGCCACTTAAAGAATTCAAATGAGGAAGCCCTGAGAAATCTCCAAAAAGCTGAAGAGGAAGTTAAAAAAAATCATCCAGATGAAATTGCCAGGAGAAGTCTTGTTACCTGGGGGAACTATGCCTGGGTCTATTACCACATGGAGAGATACGAAGAAGCTCAAACTTACATAAGCAAAGTGGAAAACAGCTGCAAAAAGCTTTCAAGTACTGCTCAGTGGAAGATTCAGCTTCCAGAGATCTATGCTGAGCAAGGATGGGCATTACTGAAGTTTGGGAGAAAATACTACCAGAGAGCAAAGGATTGCTTTGAAAATGCTCTGAAGAATGAACCCAATAACCCAGAATTTAGTGCTGGCTATGCAATAGCAATATATCGTTTGGAATCATTTTCTCACAGACAATGCGAAGATGCAAGCCTGTCCCTCGAGCCCCTGAAGCGTGCAGTGGAACTGAATCCAAAGGATACTTTCATTATGGCATTACTTGCATTAAAATTTCAGGACTTAAAGCAAGTTGATGAAGGGGAGAGGTACATTGAAGAAGCAATACAGAAAACCCCTAATCTTCCTTATTTGCTGCGATATGCTGCTAAATTTTACAGAAGGAAAGGAGAAGTAGACAAGGCACTGGAGATTTTGAAAAAGGCCTTAGCAGTGACACCAAAATCTTCCTTTTTGCATCACCAACTAGGACTCTGCTACAGAGAAAAGCTGTTTCAGCTGAGAAAGGCTACAAGATATCCACCTAAAGAGCAAGTGGAGGAACTCATCCGACTTTCCATTTTTCATTTTAAAACAGTGACTGATCAAAAGACAAAATTTTTTGCTGCCCATACTGACCTAGCAAACATGTATGCAGAAGGAAAGAGGTATGAAGAAGCAGAAGAGACATTTCAGAAAGCGTTTCAGATAAATATTTTATTGAATGATGATAAACAAAATTTCTACTACCGTTACGGCAATTTTCAGCGTTTTCATATGAAATCGGAATCTGAAGCCATTAGGTGTTACCTAGAAGGGCTGAAAATTGAAGAAGATTCTTATGGAAGAAGTAGGTGCATAAATGCTCTGAAACAAATGTTGGAACAGAAAACTCAAAGAGGTTTAGGAAATGCAACAGATTTTGGTACACTTGGACTTGTTCATAATCTAAACGGTGAGAAACAGAAAGCAATTGAGTGCTATGAGAAAGCCATTGCATTGTGTCCTGACAATGAAGAATATCTGAATGCATTATGTGAGCTACGACTTTCCATCTCAAGCTAAAGCTCCCAAAAATCACAAAAAAACCCAACCTCAAACCCAGTGACATTTCAACAGACTCTCAAAAGTTTGTTTGTTTTATTTTTTTTTTTTTAAGGTTGAAGTTATAACCAGATGAAACATCTGTTGGCATCACCTTCTGGTGATAATGTAGAAACTGCGTGTAATGATTGTTCATTTGTTTATTCACCAACAGAGAGCATGCTTGGAAAGACTAAATAATTGCTAAGCTATCTTAGTGTTCAGTGCTAACGCTGGTATAAAGTTTGTGTTTAAGTGATGATCTGTAGAACACAAAACTTTTAAGCTGGAAATCAGATCTTACCTTCTACTGAGAAAAAGATAAGGGAATCGTACTGTAATATTTCATCTATCCACTTGAAAGGCATGCTTATACACAAATGGAATTTCTGATGCTTTTTGAAATATAAAAATTTCCTTTTTTCTGTGTTATTTAGAAGAAACTTTTTTGAAGACTTGTTCAGTTTACTACCTTGTATGTTGTTTAACTATGAAAAATAACCACTGTTTGGCTAGTTCAATGGAAAGTTTACAAAACATGTATTATTGTTGCGAACCATTAAAGAGCATTGCATCCATTAACTGTTGCTTCTGGTATCTCTCTGCTGACCAATCCTCACGTTAAGAGATAAAAGAAAGGAAAACAGCCATTTGAAAAAGTAACAGGGTTAAAGTTTTGGCAGGATATGAAAGGGTCAGGAGATAGCCACATTTATTTTCCCCAAATTCTCAGCAAAGTTGGCTTCAGAGGTGTTGTACCAAATAATCTGTGTACCAAACAACATCTGTCTAGTTTACCCAAAACCATGCTCTCAGGAACCGCTACAGCAAACATCTGGAGAGGAAGGAAAGGCAGTCTTTGAGATACCAAAGAAATAGCTATCTATCTGCCTCCATGCTTGTGAAACAAGCCAGGGATAGAAAACACACACAAAAAATGTACTGAACTGGACATGGAGGGCAGAGCGCGGCTAGAGCAAAGAGCTGCATCAGCACTGGAGAAAAGGGCAGCAGAATGCACGAAGCATGTGGGGAAGGGAGTGGGTGCACAAAGAGCCTACACGAGTGGAAGAAAGGGCTGAAAGGACAGAGAGAACGAGTGGAGGAGGTGACTATCTTTAGATATTCAACTGAAAATCAGTATTGTTTATAGCAGGCCAGCCTAATTCCACAGTATTGTACTATTATTACATAATAGATCATGGTACTCAGGGAAAACTAACTCTGCGATTCCAAAACACCTCTGAGCCCTAGCCAGTAGCACAGAATGAAGCAAACTGGTGACAGAGCCCATCAGGAAGGATGCGCACTTTTGTTCCTGGCCAGCCTGGAGCATTC
>NW_010513830.1:8993-23329 GCF_000687285.1 Phaethon lepturus
AGAGTGTAAAATATGATGACAGATCATGAAACATCAAGAAACATCTCCCCTCTCGGCTATCCCTCGAAGAATCTTTCATAATGCAAGCAAAAGCGATCAGGAGTATAACATTGTACATAACGCAACCACTCCTTCTTCCTAAGAAAGACTGGGGCAAAATCCATCCTTCTTTTCCAGCCACCTGCCAGCCTCTCTCTTACAAACAAAGGTGGCCTACCTAGGAAGGGAAGAGAACAGGAAGGACTGGGAGCAGGACTGTCACACCACTCCTGAAAGCTGGTAGGAACAACAGTAGGGTTGAAGTCAGGTTGACCACCTATGATGTTGAGCTCAGTTATGCGGGCTGAAGGGTACGTTAGGCAACCTCACTGCCCTTCTCAATCTTGAGGCTTCTAGCATCAGCATTGTTCCATCCAGACCTTCCTGAGGGCGTGGAAGGCAGCAGGGAAGGATTCAAGGAAGAAGTGGTGCAGGTTCCCAAAACAATGGCACACCCTGCCACCAAAGACTCACCTGCCTCTCTCCTGGAAAATGAACCATGCAGAAAAAAGGAGCAGCAGTGAAGTATTTTCAGAAAAATGTGCGCCTGAAATTTTATGGAGAGTCAGAGCAGCTAAATCTTTTCCACAGCAAAGAAACGTGACTGCGAGGCGTAGCGATGCAAGAAACCTATTTATTGTGACATACCTTCTTTGGGCTGTGGAGGATTGTGCTGGACCGCTGTGCTACCCGGGGATGCTCTGTGCAAACAATGCCTTCTAGTTCCTGCCTAGTGCCTTGTAAATGAGGAGAAATGTTATTTCCCACAGGGTGGTGCTGCTGTATTGCCTGGCGTAGCGGCACAGGGAAGAGGCTGCGCTTGGGCTTCGGGAAGCGGACAAAACAAAAACACACTTTTTGCTGTGTCCAAGGCCAGTGGGCAAAACCAGAATGCCACACGCCACAGAAGCTGAACAGTTTGCACCCAAGGATGGATATATCACCGGAGCCTATGCTAGCAGTTCAAGGAAAAAAAAAAAGAGTGAAGATAACCCTTCAGGAAGTATTCATTTATGAATCAAAAGCACCTCCTAAATTATGTAGAAAACTCTACTGGAATACACCAGAATAGTCACTTGGAAGAAGGTATTATTTATTGAGGCGATCCCAACTGAGGACTTCGTTGTGCCGACCACGAAGTACTGCTACAGCTTAACTTAAACAAGTTCTTCCTTCTCACATAAATTTGTAGCACTTTAGAAAGCAAACAAGAAATTGTTGTTGCAATATAAAATATATTCACCATATAGCAGCACATACAACCTTCGTTTTTCAGGAGATAAATTATCATCCAAGTTGGCAGAAATCTTTCAGGCTCAAGGTTTTCTCTTTGTTTCTGAAAACAGGGTTATTTTTCATCAGAAGGTACTTGGCTTTTCCCATGCTGTTTTCACGCAATTTTTCAAGGTACAATTACATGTTCCAAAGCTGATCTGATAAAAAAATCTCACTAGAACTTCAGCAACTTCAAAAGAATGATGCTTTCCCCATTTCAAACCTCACAGAATGGAAACAGGTGGGATAACAAGTTGTGAGCAGTTTCGCTTACTTCCACAGAATTCCTATTCACGGCACAGAATACCGTTACCCCAGGCAGGATTCACCTGAGGTGGGATCCGTCTGTTTCTGTCTCGGACAGATGCTACCCAGCCACGTCAGACCACGCTGTCGTGGGAAGCCAGGCAGGCTCAGCCGTGCAGTGCTCCGTTCAAGCTCGTACCCATCGGTGCTCAACAGGGCTGGTGGGAACAGGCACTGCTAGCCCAGGAAATTGTTCGCAGCTAGCCCAGGTATCTCTGCCTACCGCTGCGCCGTGCCGTGCCAGGAAATATCCTCTATGGGCCACAGCCTGAATATTAGCATCTCTGAAAAAAACATTGCAGATACAATAAATGGGGTTTTTTTAGAATAGCAGAATCCAGACAATTCTATAACATACCCCCTGAAACATTTCACATGGCAGGAGTAAGATGAGCTGTTCGGTTTGGGTTGTGTGGACCAGGGGGTAGAAGTTCAGCATAAGGCTTCGTGAACCTGGATGGTATTCCCATTTCTTCCACTTGCAGGCCATTTCTTGTTAAGCTTCCTTCTTCCTCTGTTTCTTAATGGGGAGATTCGTGTTAGGGCTGGTATTTCACAGTGTGTTTTTTGCACAGAAAGCATCATTCTGGAATGTAAGCTTTTGTCCATTGGCTTAAGTCAGAGCAGAAACAGTGTTATAAAATCCTGAAATAATTGTACCGTTTTCTACAAAAGGTCTGTGTATAAAACCAGTTGAATGTTTTCTGCTGAATTAGATATTTAAAACATGAAATGCTGCCTTAATTATAAGTTAAATACAAAATCGAAAAGCCTATGAAAAAATATCTTGAAATTAAAAAAAAAAGCTAATAATGTATTACACAGTATTATTTACTAGGATAAAAATGCATATAGTATTATTCCAACAGGCCTTTAGAATATGCAGTTCTGTCATGAACAACTGCTGGCATGTCATGATGTGGCAAAAAAAGTAATTAATTTTTTGTAAAGTAAATGACAGTGGTAACATACTTTTTTGAAATAGTTTAACTTCCTTATAGACCACACAATTCCCTACTTTCTGATGTGAAACTTTTGCATTAAGATCTAAAACAATATCTTCACTACTGATTAATAAAGCCACCTTTTTTTCCCAAATGTGCATATTTTTCCTAACTCATTAAGAAACACTCATAGGTAATTTTTTTATGAACGCATGTTAAAACCAAAATTAGGGCCCAGGACTCAATTGCTACACAGAGCTGGAAAAAAGGTTACGTCATTAGTTTTAAGCAATTTTTGCACTCCTATCTCTTACTCTGTGGTCTGTGCACATAGATCATGCTACTGGCTCTGACCGCATTTCTGAACGTGGCGAGAAATGCTTTGCTTGAGCACGGACAACTGAAGTCAAACAATTTTAATATGTTATATTTGAAATATGCATGAATAATAGAACTACTTGATACACATACGACTCATATATATAAAAATGCATTATACCCCTATGGCTGTACTCTTGATCTAAATCAAATTTGTGAACATCAGTCTAGGTTGCTTTCCCTTCTGAGGCACAGAGTGGAATAGGACACCATGAGCAACCATTGACTACACAGCAGGTGATTAACAAAACTACTAGTTCAGCGTCGATGAAAATTACTTGGATTCTGATCAATTTGCTAATGAACAGAATGCAGCTTTATACAGCATCAAACCACAGAAATTATTTGCATTGCAGAACGTGAAGTTCCTCCATCATGGACAACAGTTTCACTCTGGAAATGTAGAAACATCCCATTATTTACCAGACCATCACATCAGCGATTTACCCCATGAGCTACATTCGGTCCATCGCGCCTGTGAAGCAGCCAGCTGTAGCATATTCCTCGCAAGTAGCGGGAGACCAGCAAATCGCAGCTGTTGTGCTCTGGCCATCCAGGACAAGTGACCCGATCGGCTGTTCCGTTGGCACAAACCAATAATTTGCACCACCCTTTACAGCTCCTGGGTCCACAAAGCGACAGACTCGCCGCTGCGATACGCAGGAACAGCTTTGTCCACCAGCGTCCTCTTTGCTGCGGAGTGGGCAGTCTCTCAGTCATCTGCTTGCACTGGCTCTGAATTTCTTCAAGAGCAGCTAATTTCAAAGGAGGGAGAGGCTCTGTATTTGGAAAAACACAAGCGTCTCCTCTGGTCTCCTGGGTTGCCTTTGGACGTCTTCCAACTCGTGCAGCTAAAGCAGGTTTGTCTATCAGCATGCCTAGTGTCATGGCACAAATTTACTCGTCTTCAGACAGCAGAGCAGCCACAGCACCTCTTCCACCCTCCCAGACAAAGATCTGCTGGAGGATCACACCTAGAATGTCCATGTTTAGAAATTCAAGCTTTAAAGATATCCAGGAATAAAAGCAAGCAACCGCCTCAAAATTTTGCTGTAGGGAGCTTGGGAAAGTAGGTCTAAACCCATTTTTGAAATGAAATTGCAATGTATGTACAAAATTCAGGCACACTGTAAAAATTAAAGCTGCTCCAGAGATACTTTCAGCATAAATCACAGTTTCCTGCCAGATTTTATAAAAAAAAAAAAAAGAAAAAAAGGCTTTGGCATTTGAAACAGCTATTTGCAAATATTTTAATGCAGACTGATAAATTTGGAGAGTTTTTGGTGGTGTGTGTCATTAGTCCATTGAAACATAGAAGACCAGAACACCAAAAAGCTTATTTCAATTGTTCTATTTTTAAAATAATTTAAACTTTATTGTTCAGTTTTGGTGACTGATTACTTCGTAGTTTTCTTTGGATTTATAGCCAATTATAATCTTGTAGATTACCTGTGGAGTCGACATACTGCTTTTCAAATGAATCTGTGAACATCTGTATCTACAAACTCCCGTTATGTTCAGTCTAGCTTTCTTCTATTACTGCATTAACTTGGTATTAGTGTTGCTGTCTGTAGATTTTAGCCAACTAAAACACGACAGAAAATCTAATTGAGAGATGCCTTGTTTCACAGGAGTAATATCTTCAACAGCGTAACACTACACAGAGCCACCTCTGCCTCAGCCATGGCTGTGCAGTGCTGAACCCTGACGGTGCGTGTCATCTGTTGCTGTAGCTCTTTGTATCCACAGCCAAAAATTCAACATCCTTTTGGTCTAATTCTGCTGTGACAGAATAAGCTATTGCTCCATTTGTCCAGATGTGTTGCTTGGTGCCAGTATCACCGGTGAGTGACCACAAATGCGTTTTTTTGATTTTCTTTGCTAGTCTTGCAAAGCACAGTAACATTGAACTGAATATCATAGAAAATCCACAGAGGAGGAATGATGCAGTATAGCTGCCAGTTGTGTCCACAAGCCAACCTGTAGGAAAATAAATCATGGGTTTTTAAAGGCCCACCAGAATTCTGATAATTAACAAATCCTATAATCAACATGAGTTTTATAAACATCTGGAGTTATCACATATAAATACAATCAAACAATACATGTTTATATCACCGTCACTATACTTTTACCTCCTGGAGCAGAGCGGGATTTGTCCTCAGCAGGCAGATAAGATATTTATGGGCTTTTGTTTGGAGGCCAAACCCATGAGAAAAGGCACAGCACTCATCACCACAATACTAAATAAATATCTTTCGACTGCATAGGTGTAACTGGCAGTCTTTAGGCATGCTTAGAGAGCCCTGGGATTAAATACTGTGTGCACAAGATCCTCATGCAGAAACATCTAGTGAGCCGTGCCCTAGGCTTATCCATCACTTACTTCCATTTTGCAATATTTTTTTGCTATGGAAAATTAAATTAAAAGCTTCAGAAGTAGAGATTAATTGGGAACTGATGCGAACAGCAGACAAAATATACAAGAGATATATACATGGCTGTTTGAAAAAGATCTCTGACCTTTCACAATATTCAAAACCGTGTCAAGTTCTTTCTAAAGAATAACGGGAATAGAGCTCTCATCCTTACTTCACTGTAATGGAACCAACCAATGGGGAAAATGGTGGTTAGGTATTACAGTGATGAGCTTGTGACCAAACAGTAATGAAGCTGACTCACCCACCTGTCCAAAGCAGTTTGGAGATTAAAGGATCAAGTCCTCCACACCGAAAAAAACTTGGAATGAAAAACTCTAGGTTACATTTTCAAAAATGTGTATTTTCACAGTGAAATCTTTTGTTTCTTCTACTTTCTGAACTACATGAAGTGGCGATGTAACTACTCTTAGAAGCCTTATTCCATACAGGTTTGTTTCTTTTTCAATTCATAGAATCTTTGGGTTGGAAGGGACTTTTAAAGGTCCAACCCCCCTGCAATGAGCACTTATCATCTTCCTCTGATAAGTGTTTTCAACCATCTACTTGACTGGGAGTTGTGGGGCAAGGCCATATTTCTACCAGGGAGATGGTGCATTTTGCAAGAAAGCAAACGCTGATGTCAAACTCACTACCTTCGCTCTAGGACTTGCATCAGATACTAGTGGGAAAAATGTAGGGTTGCAGTGTCAGCCTCATGGAACCGGTGACAAAATTCCTGTGGGATTCAAAGGTGGCAAACTCACCTACAACGCACAGAGTAGCTGTACAACCTGATGCTACATACACAGTATGTATGTACACATCATCCCATCAAGACAGAGCTTAAGTGGGATCTAGAATCTTATGAAGGTCTAGGTGTGTTATCTCTCTTCCCACGGGCTACCTCCACATTCAGTGTGTGTTTGCTGTCCTTCCTCACCTTTTACATCACACCAATAGGTAAATCTGAAGCGGTGATAAGATTATAGGAAAGTCATTCATGAACTGACCTGCAACAGGCGGGCTCACTAGATATGGTATGGCATGCAGAAAATACACGAAGCCCAGTGCTGATGATAAGGAAGAAGTTCCCACGACATCTGCCGTCACGACAGGGATCAGTGTTACATAGGCTCCATCAAAGTAGCCAAAGGTAAATGAGAAAGGCACAAGCAAATGGAAGTTTTGGAGAACTGGCAGGAAAAGACAACAGAGGCCATCCATTCCCACAGCAAAGAGGTAGCAAAAGTGCCGATGCTTCTTCAGACACCTGCAAATCTCAAAACAGAAAAGAAAAAGATTATCACTGGACACAGTATCTCGGTTCTGTGCCCTGGCATGCAGCATTTCAGTCTCTTGTCCATATAGCTCAAATTTAAGTCCATTTTCTTACAGAGTCTTCAAGATGAAAAGCTCAACACTAACAAGCCCCGTTAGAGAAAGCTGCCCACCTACAGAAAGCTGCAGAAACATCTGGTAAGCAGCAGCTCATGCTGCCTGCGGTGTTCTTCGGGCCGCCCTTAGTGAGGGGAGCCGCTGAGCTGCCAGGATTTTGCAGCCCTCTGAAGTTTCAATGTTCAAAGCAGCATTCCATCATCAACAGCATCCCAGCTCAACAAGGTGCTCTCAGTATTAAGGAAAACATATTACAGTATACCTCTCTTAGCTGTCATCCTTTGCACCTGTCCTTAAACACTGGAGTTAGCGTGAGCTAAGTGAGATGGCAATTCCCGTTCTCCCTGCCCCACAAAACCAATAATTGATTTCTTCCACAAACTGAACAAGCACAAAGAATGTGTCCTTAGAATCAAAATCCTTCTTAATTTAGCCAGTCTCTTACTGAAATTACAGATGCTCGACACATGTTTGGAGTGAGCTGAGTTAGCAAAGCATGATGAATTCTTACATACTGGAAAATGTATAACAATTTTAGGTCAGTCCTTCTGAGTATATGCCTGACAGTGTTGGGCCAGATCCTTGACCCTTTTCCATAACTTCTGTGCCTCCCCAGCAGCACAAAAGAGATGAAAAGGCAGAGGGAGTAGAGTAAGATCCTCTTGGAAATAGGTATAGAGGATCATGCTCAACATACCTCAAACAGCGTGTTACATTTCCACTGTCAAATGCAAGAGCTTTGCGCAAACACATAATTTCTTCAGGAAAAAAAGAAATAAACTATCAGAATTGAACGAATCCAGAAGAGACAAAAATATTAAATAGTAAGCATTTCTGAAAGTTAGACTGTGTTGGTTTATGGGATTTTTTTTTTTTAAGTTACATATGCTACAGAAAAAGTCCATGATGTTAATTTTTGTATGTATTACACCTCACTCGCATCCAGCCTCCCACCAGCTAAAACTTACACTTGCTTAGCCGTAAGCCATTACCTTCTGTCTGTTAGCCATCCAAAAGTGATATTACCGATGATATCTATGACACCGAGTATGGACATGAGGAAGGCAGCCTGGTGATGACTCACTCCAGCGCTCAAGGCATAAGGCACTAGGTAGACAAAAAGAGGGCTGCAGCCATATGCCATAAATAAAACTGACACTGCCAGCACCATGAAGCCTGGCATCAGTAAAAAGTCATATTCCTTCCATGAACAGTAGCATAAATATTCATGAGACCACGCTTTGATTAAAGGTGAACAGATGGACATTCGTTTTACGTCTCGTTTCTGGTTTTTGGGGACATAATCCTGTTCAAGAAACTCAGGAGCAGTTTTACGGTCCTCCTTAAGAGCAATAGGCCGCATCAAGGCACCACAGACACAGAGGTTTAAAACAAAACCTCCCAGGATGAGTAAAGCTCCACGCCAGGAAAACTGCTCGATTAAGAGCTGAACCACAGGGGCCAGGATGAAGGTACCGATTCCACTTCCCGACATGGCTATTCCATAGGCCAGCGCTTTTCTTTTGTTGAAATATTTGCCCACCATCGCGATGGCTGGAGAATAACAGAGTGCAAACCCAAGTCCTAGAAGAGAAAGCACAGTGCAGATGACTTAATACTAAGCATGACACATGGAACACATTAAACCACATAACCTACTGTCATTAGCATAAATGAAGAGGAAAATTTTTCTGATGCCCAGTCATAGTGTGAAGAGAAACCAGGATGACTCCTTTCTTCCACTGTCAGGGTCACTGACTTGACAAACCCAACGGATCATCATTAATCCACTATAACGAGGCTCGTAAAGAAGTGACGGGGCTCACTTAATAACAAGAACAAGGACAATCAATAAACATCAGAGAAATGGTGTGTCAGCCTCTCCTGGATGCAAGATAAGGTCTTGCTCCAGGGTCTACACAGATGCTGGCACTGGGAACACTGTTCTGATGAGGCACCACTTTGTTTTTCGGTCCGTTGCAACCCTGAACGTTAATTTTCAGGTCTCTGAAACACAGTAAAAAGAGTCTGTCTCTGTTACTAATATTCTACAATAAACCTTTTTTCAGTCAGCTAAACAAACTCCATGCAGCAGCTGCTTGGACACCTGACCATTTTAAATCCCTGACTACAAGTAAAGAGTGGGGAAAAGCCTCAGCAAAGAAAGACATGTCCAATTTAGTAAACAAATAAAATCCATCTCTTGGACTGGGAGAAAGATTGTGGTCTCTGCTGCAGAACAAGGCAACTGATTTTAATCATCAAATGCTTGCCCTAGCACTAAAACATATACTTCTGAATCAGCCACAGAAATTAGTTCCTGAATAGAGTTTTGGAGCACGTCTTACACTGAGGGTAAAACGGTCCCCGTCGCCTTTGGCAGAACTTGCCAATAGAGGAGATAATCGCCCGGCGCCGTAACCAGCTCGTCACGTCCTCCTCAAAGGCCGCACTGTGCCGGGTGGGCACTAAGTCTGCCAGGACGGGATAAGTGGATTAGAGGGACTCCGGGCGGCGGGGGCCCGCTTTGGCACCCCTCAGGAGGCGAGGGGAGGAGCAGGGCAGAGAGCTGGGGTTGGACCTGCGTGCGCAGCAGAGCCGGAGGAGCAGCCCTGAACTAAACATCACCCCTCGGGAGCTGTGAAAATCATACTCTGTTTGGCGTACACACCACTTATTTCTCGGTGAGTTGGCACGGGGAAATAGGCCCCAAAAAGGCCAATAAATGTCCTGTGAAAAGTGGAAATGCAAAGTTTGGGGCTGAAAACATTTTTGTACCTCTTAGAAGGAACTCTGCTACTTATTGCCACTCCCCTGTCTCACCTCTGCTTCACTCTTCCACGTTTCAGGTCCTGCAGCTTTTATGGATTTAGACCTTCACCAGTTATGCTCCCACCTCCTCTCTGGGTTGGGGCACCACCTCTGGCCTTTACCAACAGTTCACCTCGCCATTAACCAGTCCCCACAGACTGGAATTTCACTGCTTGTAGAATTGGCTCTTTACAACTCCGTGTACAAAGTGCAACTGCTTTTCCACCTCGGTACTCACTGCAGTTCTGGCTGAGGAAGCCTCAGTGGCATTAGCACGGTATGTGGCACAGTCCCTCAAGTTACAAGGAGCCTTTTTATTTGTTATGAACACATTTGTCAAAGATTAACATTGTAGTACAGGAGTGACATGCACTACAATAAGGATCGTATTCTTTTTTTTAAACAAATAAGCTGTTGGCAGGATGTGAACTGCAGTAATTCCACCAACTTGTTACTAAACAGCAGGGGACCAAGTACAAGGGCTTATATCACCGAGGCTACCAGGTCAGTATTAATGAGGAAGGAATGTCAGTGTGACCATGGGCACCTCTCAAGTTCCTCTGTGCACAACAAACACAGGGAGATAGGACAGAGTAAAGATGTCTGTTATCACCATACCTGAACACAAATGGAGGAGCTGCTACAGCAACACTACCAACCAATAATTTGTTTGCTTTTCAAATGGAATGTAACATAGGCAAAAATAAGGTGCACAGCTGAAGTACCAGGTGTTCACCCAGTGCTCCTCTGCCCACTTACTCTTATGTTTTGAATTAAACTATTTTTTAATATGCAAATATTTTGGGGCAGTCTAGAACTACCGTAACAAACTCCTCCCAAATCACAGGCAAAAAAAGGAAATCTGTTTGTATATCACCTGCAACAGCAGTCCTTCCTGACCTCCCGTAATTTCAGAACCTTATCCACAGTCCTCTCTCCAACAGAAGTCAAAGAGTTGCTGTTGCAGGGTGCTGCGCTTGGGCTGTGTGAGACTCACGGAGTGCTGAAGCGCTCACCGGGGCAGCCAAAGCTGCTCTTTTTCGATGAAGGGCACAGGTCTGAGTACCTCTATTGGCCAGTGCAGTGGCAATATGACATGAAGAAGAGATCACCCCTCTTGAAAGGAAGTACCGTCATTTTTAACATCCCCATGTTGCTTTCCTGGCGGGAACAAAGGGGCTGAATGCCTCCTACCTGTAAGGACTCCTAACGATACGTAGAGATGTTCCAGGCTCGTGGCGAATGAACTCAGAATTAGTCCAGTAGATGCAAGCAGCCCTCCTAGCATGATACCAACTTGGCAGGATACATGATTACTGATTAAACTCCCAAGCGGGGCTTCAAAGAAACAAATAAGGCTGGCAGTTAATGGCAGGTCATCACACACTGTTGCAACCAGTCATCGAGGAAAAGGAAGCAATAGGCAAGTAGGAGAAAACAGTGATCACAGCTACACAGAGTGGTCTTCCAACATCCCCCCATCACAATGGTGTGATCACCAAAAATCTTCTAACAACCATTTTCCTGAAAGTCAGGATAAAACTGAAATGTAAATAGTAGCTTTCTCAGCAGCCATTTTTAGTAGATCAAAGTCGTTATGGGACAGAGCTACTCTGCAGTTTTTGGGGTCAAGAGTGGCCACAGCGACAGCCCACACTGTTCGTTACTCTACGCTTACAACACTGAGACCTTCCTCCACCTGGAATTTGCACTTCAGCCCTTCATAACTTCAGGCATCCCTCCTCTCTCCTCGCTGGCCGTGTGGGCTCTGTGTCAGACCCAAGCAGGAGAGATCTCACGTCTTTTGGACCACCTCCAGGGCTGCTACCTCTCTCCTGCACTTCTCCAATGTCAATGGATCACCCTGCTTCTACCATGGGGTGTCATCACCAGCCCTCTCCCTTTCCGCTACCTGCAATGCCAGGACAAGGCTATCCTTATTTCTCTTTCTCCCAAGATATAACCTGGCTGACTCAGGAGAGTTGCTATGTCACGTTCCAGCTGCGTTCCTGTGCCTTTATGGCAATTCTCATGGATTAACCCTCTTCCACAGGATTAGGGTATGGATTTTCACCTAGCTATACAGTTTTAAAATAAACCCAATACTGCTGTGTTGATGCATGGCATTTTTAGTAACATCGGATTTTCTTTAAGGGAAAAGACTATTTGTAAACATACAAGTTTGCTAAAAGGAGGATGTCTGTGACTTGATCTGAAGGCAAGATGTCCATCCTGTGCTAAACCTCAAATATTATTCCAATCAAAAGGCAAAAGAAACAAGTGCTCAGTTAGTAGCTCTCAAACACAACTTGTCCCACTAGACCTTGACAAAAGCACATTTCTGAAAACTTAGATCATTTAACAAAACAAAGTTCTGCTTCTTTTCTGTAATATGAAGACACTCCCTTCCTGCACAACTATGCTGGGGGAAGCAGTTGGAAACACCATACCCCAGAGAGTCCACAGCATCTATCTTTCCCAGCCGATTCCACCAGCTTGTGAACACATTAAAACCAGATGGAGCTGAAGAAAAAGCAGACACATTAGTCTTGAAAGGGTAATACACACCACAGAGCATCGTAGCACAGTCAACAATGGAGTGGATCCAAGCTGTTCTGGCATAATCCTGCCCAAAGTATGCCTGGAACTCCACAAAAAAAATGGAGATGCACCTAGGAAAGAAAACATGAACACCAATCTGTTGAACACAGGATATTTGCCTCACAGAAAACACTGGTCTCACTCTTCAGGGATAAAGAGTATCCACTTGAAGGTCCTCTCCAGCTCCCAGGAAAATTAAATCTGTGGTTTGCCTAAACCTCAGTGAGATGGATAAACTTTTAAACAGTTTTTAAGGGATATTGGAAAAGAAGGGCTAACTTAATGCATCAGGGACAAGACATGAAATGGTGTGTCCAAGTTGAATAATTACAACAGGACTCTGTGTAGGACACCTAGACTGGGGTGATTCAAACAGAGGAGAATCCTTGCTTTGCACTAGCAACAACTGAATCACAAAGTTGGTGTCCAACTATTATCCCAATAGTGGGATTAGACAATTAGGCTGATGTAGAACCTAATTCAGACAGATAACTACTCCAGAGAGATTATGAACATTATAATACCACATTTCTCACTGTGGTATCTGCTGCTAGATTTTTATAACTCGTATTATCTTTAACTGAAATGAAATTGAAGTTGTAATTATCACCAGTTATAGCCCACATCATGATGTTGCTTCCCTGGTACAAAAAGCCCCATGTCCCCCGTTCTTCACTGACCTGGTTGCTCATTAATGGTGGCATTCACATCTGCACACATTGGCAGGGAAGGACCAGCATGGTACCTATAGAGCCAACACCACCTATAGCTATGTGTTCGTGGATTACAAGTGCAAAGCAAGTGAAAGGCAACTCCTTACGAACAGAGAATCAGAACACAACAGGAGCCCATGGACCTTCGAACAGTTTATTAAAATGCTTCCAGGAGAGGTTACTTTGCTCTGCTTAACGAGTGTTACTCGTCTACCTGCCTGTGTGGGGGAATGGATTAAAAGGCTACGTAGTTTCATTCTGGTTTCTGGATCAGCAAGAGATCTCTTTTCCCCTCTCTTTTTTCCTCCTGCAAATCAATGAACTCTCTTCAGCTTTTTTCCTGCACGCACTTCATTCGTGTATATACTCTAGATGTGTGCCAGCCATTAGATGATTCCTTGGATGTAACACATTTCACATGTGAAAAAGGAATTAAATCCACTAGGAAATTTCTACTTTTATTACGGAATAGGTACATTTGCATACATAAATTATCACTGTGTCAGCATTTCCATGCCCCTTTTATGCTATTGTCTCCAAGACCCTAGACTTTAGGTCCCTAAACCTGACAGCTTTACTTTAAAAGAAATACAAAATTTAGGTAGGAAACACTATTTACAATATACTATTGTCCAACAAGACACTGTCTCAGTGTTCCTCACTTACCAGGGTGCTTAATATAACTTAAATGTCCATGTTCACACACACCAGGCTCCTCTGTCTCCAGTCGACATCAAAGGCACCCAACAGCGGCCGTGGGAGCCATCTCAACCCAGATGTATATATACATCATGTTTACGCAAGGCTGCAGTCTATTCCTGTTCTTTCTATTTTTGAGAAGTATTTTTGAGAAAATATTTTCTGCATATTTTGGATACCAGAAGGGTATAGAGAGGGGCCTCCTCCTAGGTCATGGACCTTCTCAGGCAGGACAGAACCTGAAACGCTTGCAGCAGGAGAGGTGGGTATTTACAGGTTTCTCAGATGGACTCGGGAGCCAAGCAAATCCACTGGGACTAGCAAAAATGAGCACGGCTGTGGGGTCAGAGGGACACAACGGACGCGAAGAGACCCTACACAATTCCTCGCTCCCCAACCAAACACCACAGCCTGAAATAATGCTGCCTGCCCCAGGCTTTGATTCTGCAAAAAATCAAGGAGAGGGTGTTGAGAGATACGGCAGCTGTCAGAGGAGGCAAGACGAAAACCAGAGAGCTCATAATCCCTCAGCCATCCCCACAGCCTTGGGGATTTCAGGATTTTCATGCAAGAGAGAGGTTTGTACCTAGCCAGGACAACCCCTGCAGCTGTGGGACATCAGGGGAGATCCCAAATCCTCTTCCTAAGGAGAAAAAAAACCCCAAAACCAAAACAAAAAAGGGGTAATGCCACAGACAGGTCGGAAAGACAAGAAGCGGCCCCTTTACCTCGTCACGGCCCTGGTACAGATAGTG
>NW_010513831.1:0-9723 GCF_000687285.1 Phaethon lepturus
GCTGCTCCCCCCGTGCTGCAGTGGCTCTGATTAGCTGCCTGGGAGCAGGATTTGGGCAGCGCTCTGGGAGGGAGGCCGGTGCCAAACCCCGAAGTTTACAGTCTAGGCAGGGAAGTAATTAGAAACAGTTGCGCAGCCAGATGGTTTATTTTGATGCTTTAAAAGCGGCCCATTTACAGATGTGAACGAACTGTCTCTTTCTCAAAGTGCAGGCACCGTAAATATTTGAGGTATGTGTATCCCCCCCGTCCTTTGACGGATGGCTGCTTGGGATAATCTGCGTAACGTGGTGGGGGGAAATGTGCGCTGCTGAGGAGACAGGACCAGCGCTCCCCAGCTGCAGCATCCCTGCCTGGCTGCTGGAGCACCGCCCTCCCGCCTGCCTCCCCAGGTGCCTGCCTCCCCTCCCCTCCCCAAGGTTACCTGCTCACGGCATCGCACTGTGCGACGCCGCGGGCTGCCAACACACACCAGCCTGAGTGACCGCAAATTAAAAAATATTATTAGTTAGCCGTGTCCTAATGCCTCATTAAAACGCACAGTACAATACTTCATCAGACCAGTGGGAGGTTTTGGAAGTGCTTTAAGACTAAGCTAAGAAGAGGGATAGTCTCTCTAAAGAAGTGAAATTTGTCAGGAATGGCCACGTGCATTTCTTTATGCTACGGAAAAGTTGCAATGCTTTTGGACCGCTCTGGTTGTCCTGGGAAAGTACTGATGCCTGATACCTCCCCGGGATGGAAAACTTAAAGAAACAAACTGCCACCACAAAAGATGGTAGGATACAGGTGTCCTAGTCTACACACACACACATGCATTTTTAAAAGAGCCGTCTGACAGAAGAAACTTTCACTGATTCCAGAGCCTATTAAAGCCCTCAGTAGCTTTCTCAAAATGAGTAACTCTTGGTTTAATTTCATATTAACTATCTGGTACACCACAGATTATACTGTTCCAGAAAACATTTTAAGATTTGGTTGAACTCCTTTGACTCAGATGGTGCCTTTCCCAAAAGTGTTATTAGGTGTCTTGCATTTAACATAGTGAACTCAAAGGCACAATTCTCAGGATTCCTGCTAACATAACTAATATTGCTAGTGATCTTCCTGAAGAAAAAAAAAAAAAGCATCAGGCATTTGACTTTGCTCTGCTGGTCTTGTAGATGCCAAAAGAACCTTTAAAGTCTGGTTTGGGGCCTGTAAAATCCAGTTTTCAGTCAAATACCCACCCAATTGAAATATCAACTTTAACTGAACGGTGAAAGAAAAGACTGGACAAAATCTGTTCTAGCATATCTGTAAAGAGAAAATCTTATTCCCTGAAGATATGTAGGTTAAAAGCAAACATGATTCCAGTGGACTACTAGAACATTACACTTTTGCCTTATTTTAATAGGTTATCTTGAAGTTGTGAAGTGTAAAACTTTTCTCTCTGCTTGTAGGGTACTATCCTCTACATGGCACATAATTTTGCCCTAAAACATGAACAATGAAAATTGGGGGGGGGGGGGGGGGGAATCTAAAAACCCGGGGGTGGGAGGGGGAATCTCAAAACCCTGTGTATAACTGTTTCTCATTGTATACTAAATTTTTAACAGTTTTCCTGCCCTTTATAGAAATTTTGACATTGCAAGTAAGTTACAGAATATTCTCATGCAATGCAGCTGGTAAAAATCCTATATTAAGAGTGATCTGTTGGCTTCAGTCTTGCAAATGCTTACAGTTGTGCTAAGCTCATGCATTTGACTTTGATGGATCTAGTGAAAAGGTAAGTAATATTGGCAGGCCTTTTTTTTGACAGTCCTTGAATTTTAAAGTCCATGCTTAATGCAGTACTATGGGTTCTATCTGTGTGTGATAGTTTTTCAAATTTATTAGTAGTGCTACAATATAATAAATAATTAAACCTCCTCAGATTCAGAAAGGGAGCACTTTTAAGAACAATATGATTGTCAGAAATTTTATTGCCAGAAGTCTGGAGTCAGAGAAGAATAAATAGAAAGCATTGCATTTTAAACAATAGTAATTCCCTTTTGGTACTAAATTTATCTTTAATCCACACACTAAAATGTTGCCATCTGTTCGTCTTCCTCCTTTTTCCCCTGTGCAAGACTGGTGCTGATAGGTATTCACAAGACCTGCAAGAAGCCTGCAAACTATAACTTCAAATGTACAAGGAGATGACATCCATCATGATACGTTGACCTTATCACCCTTTTATTTTTTATTTATTTACACCTGTCAAGATTTTAAGTAATACACACCTTTTGGCATAGACCTTTTGAATTTGGAGAAGGCGCAGTTTACACAGTCCAAGGTTGCGGTATTTAAAATGTGCACCCAGAGCTTAAGTTTAATAATCGCTTTCATGTGTACATGCCTCTAATACAGTATCTCAGTGCTCCCTTATTGGATTTTAACCTTTGCTCAGATCTATTATTTAGTCATTTAAGCCTAGAATGTTTGCATGCAGGCATGTGTATATATGTGTGTATATGCACACTAGATGTGTTTATATTTGGAAGTTAAATGGCTCCCAAACAGACTGTAAATTAAATTTAAAAGAAGCCAGTCTCTTTCTAAATGAGAACCTGACATGCTGTCTTGAGGACTGCCCACTTCCTTTCAGCCACTCCTGTGTACAACCTTAAGGAGTCTTGTTGTCTACTGGATAACATACACCTACGCGAAGTGGAGTGATCATGAAATGCTGCTTTTCCTACATATTGGAGTTTCAGACTAAGGCTTCAGACCTGTAGGTGCTTGGTAGATGTACACTTTACACATTGTAATGCCACTACCTGTGGAGTAAAGGTAGAGAAGAGAAAGTCAACACAACGCTGATGAGGAGGAGCTGGAACATACTGCTAATACTGAACAGTGTTTTGAAAAGTAGGTAATAGGTTTAAATAATACTTGTCAGACAAGAAATGTCTTCAAAGAAAGATGTGGAATCAAGAAAATAAGCGCGGCTACACACCCCTTTACTTGAATCTCAGTTTAAATGTATCGCTATTAGTGTTCTTATTAAAAGTCAGGAGGATTTGGTATGGTCAGAGATTGGGATAAGCCTTTCTCCTGCAACTTTATTTACCAGGAAAGGAACCAATAGTGTAATTTCCTATCCAAACTGGTGATGGCTACTTTGTGGTTTCATAGCCTTCTGAACTGTGAAGAAGTGTGATATGACATTGTGTGAAAACCAAGTTGCAAGCCCTGGGGTAGACTAAGTAATTCATAAGCAATGATTTTTTAAATTTTTTTTTTTTTACAGGCAAGCTGTATCTTGTTTTTCTGGTAAAGCAAATTAGAATAATATCAAAACATATGGAAAAAAAAAAACGTAACAAAAAGCTTTTTTATTGCAAGAGTGGTTTAACACTGGGACAGACTGCCCAGAGAGGTTGTGGCATCTCCACCCTTGGAGATATTCAAAAGCCATCTGGACAGGGTTCTGAGCAACCGGCTCTAGGCAACCCTGCTCCGAGCAGGCGGGTTGGACCAGACGATCTCCAGACATCCCTTCCAACCTCAAATATTCCATAATTCTATGACTCTGACGACATACTGTGCTACTGAACAAGATCTGATTTGGTGTGGGGAGGCAGATGGGCTCTGCCTGCTCCTTTATTACAGACTGTTAGTGGCCATCTTAATTTTGTTTTCACTTTAACGAAGCCATTAGGTTTGCAAACCACATTCTGTGCTATTTTTAAGGTGCTTTTGTTTAATAAAACAAAGAAAAATACACATTAAGTGAACAGTCTAAGCTTAAAAAATAACTGGAGACCACCAAAATTTGTCAAATAATCCTCCTGGATTTCCATGGAAGCCATTTTAGTAACACCAGGGGTTTATATCAGTGAGGACATTGCAGAGGCATTCGCTTACACAGCGTTTTTCTAAAATTAACCAGAAGTCGAAAATCCCACGTATCACACAAGCTATTATTTCTCCATAAAACATGGACTGAAGAGAGTTGGAAACTTCCAGTGATTCTTCACCACTTCTGCCAAGGATATACAATCACTAAATGAGATGGCTGTAAAGATCTATGACAAACCACTTTTAACACCCATGGACCAAAGTACTTGACGGAGTTAACTAAAATGTGCCTAAATTCTGCATGCAAGCATTGAGAGTCATTGCTGCGGTGGCCGATGGCAGCCTTGGAAGGGAGCAAGAGACAGAGTGCACCAGAGCTGTGCAAAACAGAAAACCTTGTGTTCATTTTGCTGACATGTCATGGAATCTGGGACAGCTGAGGGTATCACACAAGGAGCAGAAATAGCCTTTGGAGTTATAGGTTCAAGGTTAGAACAAGATTAAAGCTGAGCTGGCCTGAACGTAGCTGGCCTGAATAGTAGTGCATATAAGCTACCCAAACAGTTCAGAGGCCAACATTAATCGAGATGTTATTGTGTTATACCCTGGTGTAAAGCCTTAGCTTACTCTTTCAGCTCCCAGTGGAAACCTTAAATAGTAGATAGGTCTTTTGGTTTTTTAATGTTTACTAGATAATTCCCACAAACAGCTACAATACCCTGCTTTTACAGAGGCCTTACGGCAGCATGAGAATTTTAAGCATGAGCTTGCAAGACAGCTCAGGACGCCAGCAATAATAGTATCTTTTAAAAAGCATACTACTGCATTCTTAACCATTTAGCACTTATTTCAGAAAGTGAGTCAAGGTCTGGTGTAATCCAAGCTAACAGTATTGTTGAAGAGTCCAAGAAAGGAAATAAATGGGCATGTCACGTTCCAACACAAATTCTCACTCTGAGGTCAAATTATGTCTCACGTCTCAAAGGGATGATGTTCCTTGCTGCCGGGAATCTTGAAAAATCTAAAATAGTGGCAAATACAATAAAGAATGTTGGTCATTTTTATATTTTTTTAACTAGTTACCTGCATGAGTTACAATGAAAGAGCACTCTCATCTTTTTGACCGAAGACTTGTTTCTAGGGAGAGTAAATTAAAAAATAGATACTGCTGACTTCTTAAGGCAAAACTGCAGTAACTCAGATTGAGTGTCTGAGCTGAACATATGCACACCAGATTCTCCAGGCAACAGCAACCACTCTCATATGGTTTCAATGGTCTGTCTTGTACTGGGTCCTGCTGCTTGTTATTAAACCAAAAATTAAGGAGACAGAAATTAAGAAAAAGGACAGGCAGGGGAAACACCATTGTCGCCCTTCTTTTGAGTACTCAGTACTTTTCAAAAGCAAACCAAATACATACATAGTTAGTTGTAGACTTCAGACTCTCCTTTAGGTTTGAAATTTTGAAAACCATACTCCATGTCCTTTATTCTGGTTCATTAATGTTGACAGCAGTCACAGACACTTAAGAATGGCAGTTTTATAATCCACACCGATCAAAATTACTCATTAACATTAACCAATCTTCTCTTGCAGTTGTTAGTCTGATGTTGCTCTGTCACCATTTCTGTTACCGTTATATGCTTCAGAGCGAGACTACCTCTCAGCCAGAGCCACGCAGAGGAGACAGATGGAAGAAAGCTGGGCTGCTGGACTGGTTTGAATCCTGCAGAGCCCTGGCAAGACCGGGGTGCTGCTCAGCCTGTGCAGAGCAGGACTTCAGACTAAGGGAGAACTTTGTGGTAACCACCATTAAGATGACTAAGGACTTTGGATGCCCTAGGGCTAGACAGCAACAAAGCAGGAATAGAGCAGTTTTTGACTTGTATCCTATGCCTAAATGATTAAATCTTCCTTTGGGTCTGAAGTTTAACTGTGGATTTCTAAATGACATTTTGTGACCTTTTTTAAAAGCTCAAGCATCATTTCAAAATGAATATTTCATGAATTCTTTCACTTATTATGGAGTAGCTGAAATCTGATCAACCAGTGAATTCTTTCCTAAGTGGTAAATCAAATTCTAACAATGTCATTTCCAATAAGCTCAGCTCCTTGGGATGTTTTTAAAATTTGTTTACATTACTCTTCAACTCCTTAACATACTTATGGAAAGTAAGGACAAGAAAGCTACAAATTAACCTCAAATAAATTCAGAAATAAAAGTCCATAATTTCACTATTTCTAATGTGGCTTTACCTCTCTTCAACCACAGTAGGATAATTAAAATATGCACATTGCTGTGGAAACACGTATTTATATAGAAGTCAGCAAATGGGAGAGTTAGTAATTGGATTTTCTAAGATGAAACAGTTGGTCCCCAGCATTAGTGCTTTCCCTTCTTAACTCTTGTTCCTCCTCACTGAAAATGCGGAAGATGAGGACGTTCATTACTTGCCTGATTTGGCGCACTCTAGAAACACTTTGCTCTAATTTTTACTCATTTAATCGCTTGAGTTAACTGCATCCCAGAAAAAAAAACAGGGCTTGAGTGCTATCCACATTCTGCAGCAAAACATGCAAAATTAAGTAGATGCTTCGCATTCCCCATTTTTCTTCAGGATTTACTGAGGGAGCAGGCCTAGCAAACTTTGGTTTTTTAATTAACTTTTATCCAGAAAAATCTTACTGTGTTTGCAGATCATGTTACAGAAATTAAAGTGATAGGTAAGGCTGAGAATTCTCCCCTTGAATTTTCAATATCAGTCTTCTGGAATTTTCAAAAATTTCCTTTTAAATGGAAGTTTCCCCATGGCCAGTTTCAACCATGTGTTGAAGTCTGAAGATTCAATAATGAAATTACTTTATCTGTTCTATCCCTAGGTGATCCTGCTTTGGCAGCGGGGTTGGACAAGATGATCTCAGGGGTCCCTTCCAACCCCTACCATTCTGTGATTCTGTTCCATGTTTATAGAGTTAAGAGGTAAATCTTTACTGCGGCATATGGAATCATAGAATCATAGAATAGTTTGGGTTGGAAGGGACCTTTAAAGCTCATCTAGCCCAACCCCCCTGCAATGAGCAGGGACATCTTCAACTAGATCAGGTTGCTCAGAGCCCCGTCCTACCTGACCTCCAATGTTGTCAAGGATGGGGCATCTACCACCTCTCTGGGCAACCTGTGCCTGTGGTTCACCACCCTCATTTTGAAAAAATGCCTTATCTTTATTTGAAATCTGCCCTCTTTTAGTTTAAAACCATTACCACTTGTCCTATCACAACTGGCCCTGCTAAAAAGTCTGTCCCCATCTTTCTTATAAGCCCCTTTCTGTACTGAAAGGCTGCAGTAAGGTCTCCCCAGAGCCTTCCCTTCTCCAGGCTGAACAACCCCAACTCTCAGCCTGTCCTCACAGGAGAGGTGTTCCATCCCTCTGAGCATTTTGGTGGCCCTCCTCTGGACCTGCTCCAACAGGTCCACGTCTTTCCTGTGCTGAGGGCTCCACAACTGGATGCAGGGCTCCAGGTACTTTCTTCTTGACCTATTTCACATTACCAGAAAGTAACATCTCATGATTAATTCACAAATTCAGTCCCTATCTATGTGTTTATGGCTTGCTCTTTAGGTCAATGGAAATCTCCTATATCAGAATAAAACCAAACTTCAGCCCTAAATATTAAACATTGGTATGGACTTTAAATGGCTGACTCTTTGCAAAATTATATCAGCAATTTTATAAATATCTAAGTTTTCCACTTTATCCTCACGTACACGATATATGCCACTCGTTCTAAAATGTTCATAATTGCTTTTTGCATGATAGACATGAAAGTAAATTTGTAGTGAAACAGCAAAACAAGGGCTTTTTCTTGCAAACAGCAGACTCTCACTGTCTGCACAATTCTTTAAATGAAAGACACTACTGCTTTTCCTTTGTGCATAGGCAGGCACATCAAGGCATGAAGAACTGAATCTTTCTTCCAGCATTAGCATTGACCGATGCAAGTCATGCTCAATGGACAGGTTGTCCAAGATAATCCAACCTTCTGCTGAAGGTGTGGGTTCCCGTCAGTAGCCTGCAGTTCATAGAGGCTCAGTATGAGCAAGCAGGGCAAAATTTAAGACTGTGCTACCAAATATGATACCAGGTACAATAAGAAGTTTGAAACACACAAGGAAATACGTATTCTATAATACAAACCACATGTAAGGAAATTAATCCCCTTTTATTTGGCACTCATTAGCCAATATCTAAACTACTGCATCCAATTTTAAGCCCCCCTCCAGTACATGAAAGATGCTAACACGTAAGTTCAGTGGCTGGCCACCAAGGTGTTTGGGACTCGAGCACTTGCCCCATGAGGAGAGTCTGAAGGAGCTGGGCTTGTTCAGCCTGGAGAAGGGATGGCTTTGGGGGCACCTAAGAGCAGTCTGCCAGAGTCTAAGAGAAAGCTGTCAGGAGGATGGAGCTAGGTTCTTCCCAAGGGTGCATGTAGGAGGAGGGGGGACAGCAGACAAGAGAGGGTCCAACTGCATGTCAGAAAAAAATCCTTCTCCATGAGGACAGTCAAGCACTGGAACAGGTTGCCCGGGAAGACTGTGCAGTCTGTGTCTTGGGAGGTTTTCAAGACCCAACTGGACAAAGCCCTGAGCAAGCTGGTGTGATCTCATAGCTAAGGCTGGTTTCGGCGGGTTGGTCAGACCAGATGGCCTCCTGAGGCCCCTTCCAACCTCAATTGGTCTATCGAGAATTATTTTTCCTAGGCCAGTATATCCACAGAAAAACTGTTGCACAATGTCACATCTGCTGGCAAATGTTCATTTCTTTTGCTTAGATATAGCTACAACATTTCACTGTTTTCAGCTGTCAGTTTTTCATTTATGACATGCTATCACCAACAGCATGATGCTGCCTAGCAACTTATCCCAAGTAGTAAAATATAACTGGGAAGGAAAAAGACAAAATGTGAAGAGTATTATTTGTAAACACATTTATTCTTAAACATATTTGTTTTCCTTTTTTTTTTTTTTATGAGATGTCAGTGGTCTGATTGCTATCTAGTCCTGCAAACACTAAAATTAGATGCTTAAATTTACTGGAATGGTTAATGCTGGTAATGCACATACGCCAGCGCTGGCAGGACTGCATCCATAATCCTGATACCAGCTCCCTAACTGGCTCATTAGTTCTCATTGTAAGCATCAAATTGATATAATCTAAAGGAACCTAATATAATTTATTGCCATACGTTTTCCTTCTGCTTTCTGGGGTATTTTGCTGAGGGTTTTGTTTTCCAAATCCTATTCCATGTCTTTAATGCCATCATACTAACAACTGCATTTGCAGGATTACGTCTTTAATTTTGCTAATTTTACAAGCCCCAGAAAGCTTTTGGCTCACATTATTTTGTATCAACCAGTATCATTTAAAGACAAATTATAATTTACAGAAATTTATCTTTTTTTTTCCCAAGAAGATAAAAATAGTGATTGAAACAAGGCAACTTCATTTACAGAAACTGTTTTCCAAGTACTTATTTATTTATTTGTTTATTTGTGGTATCTCTGTATGACAGGTGATGCTGTTTTATGAATTTATTTCACTGTCGAGCTCGAGACGGCGCTTTTATCTGGCTCTTCAGTAATTTGAAAATTAACCGGACCACCCAGCTGATGCTACCAGTGAACGCTCCGCAGCGGCAAAGTGGTGCGCAAGTACTAAAAAAGCGTTGAGATGCACGAAGATGGTTTCTTACCAAAATAAGAAAGCTATCCTAGTACTTGAAGACCATCATGAGAAAGAATAATAATAAATAAAACACCACCAGAACACCCTAAGCCCCAAACCAAAAACCTATTGAACAGCGGCTGTGCCTCCTCAGCCTCAGAGTGGGTCACACCCCG
>NW_010513831.1:9761-9985 GCF_000687285.1 Phaethon lepturus
GGGCTCCCCCCCGGGGGGCCCTCTCCCCCACTCCCCCCACCACTCGCGTGTTTCGGGGCGCAGCGAAGACATTTCAGAGTGTTTTGCTCCCGCGCCGTGACGCCGTATTTCTTCTCAACCGGGCGGCTCTAGCAATTCCAGGCGGGTGGTGGTTTTTTTGGTTTTTTGTTGTTCTGTTTTGTTTTTTTTTTTTTATGTGCGTGTGTGCGTTCGGTACCGTCTCC
>NW_010513832.1:0-2630 GCF_000687285.1 Phaethon lepturus
CTTTTTGATGCAAGACAATCTTGCATCAAAGGCACAAAAGCAGTCTCATAGGTACAGTAGAAAATGTCTCTGTTCCCAAATAACCTATGTGGCCAGGTGGTGAGACAATATGTGAGTCTGGGTACTCTCAAATGCTGGGAAATTCTGAACCTTGGTCTCCTACCCACTAAGGAGGACTGTAATACCCAGTAGAGGAATATCCTTGACATCTTGAGTAGTCAATATTTATCCCACTATCACTTTGTTTTGTAAAAGAAAGATATATATGATTTTGTTTCCCTATAGGTATCATTAAAAAAAAAAAAAAAGAAAAGAAAAAGCAGAACAGAGAAGAATTCAGTTTGGAGTCCAATTTCCTGCTCAAAACAGGGTCAGCTATGAGAACAAAACAGGTTACTCAGGGCCATGTCCCATTCTTGAAGGAACTCCAACAACAACCATCTCGCAGCCTCCTGCACAAGCTGCTCCAATGCTTGACTGTCCTCCCAGTGAAAAACATTCTTTTTAATATCCAGGTTCCTGTTTCACTTACATCTGCTGCTTCTTGTCCCCAGAAATGCAAGCATTATTTTTTCTCTGATAGAATGGCTTTATCTTCACTTCTTCCTAGAAATAAAAAAAAAAAAACCAAACCCAAAAACTAGCAGAATTGTCCAATAGTTCAGATCAGGACACTGCTCACTGCTGTGGAGATGAATACAGTAATTAAGGCTAGGGCACATTGATCCGAATTGCCTTTGATCTACCCCTTCCTGAAACACAAATGCTTAAACTGCAGGAGGGACAAAACCATGAACTCCACCATGTTCACAACGAGGCAAAGCAGACTGCATCTCAAGAGCTTCTGGTAAAATAAGTGGCAGAAGTAGGCCATAGAACATACACTCTGAAGTGTTCAGCTACAAGCGGACTTGTCATGAGAAAAGTCATTTGCAGGAAAGTGGAATAAATTGGGTTACTTGCTCTTGAAAATATATGGCTGTTTTGTATGGCTCTCTTCCTTCCCTTTTTGTAGTGATGTACTGAAAATCAAGTGAGCTGTCAGCTTACCTCCTAGAGGCTGCCTTCATTTTGTCATTACCACTGTATAGTGTATAGTCTGCACTGTAACGTTAATCAGCATTTCTTCAGCATATCACAGGGAAATAGAGGTCTTTTGTTTGTTTGATTCACTTGTAAAAATAGTAATGGTTTTATATTGCAAAAAATATAAAGGACAAGTGAAGTTATACCTGCTGCCTCTTCTAATAGAAATATATGATTAATCACTAATAGAAAACAGTCTTTGTTTGTTTTATTTCTTTTTGGGGGAGTGCGGCAGAACATAGCAGTGTTCTGATATTCCTGGCTGTTGACGTCGCGTTAGAATCAGGAGAGCCTTTAGGTAGCAGAAAAGGCTGGTGTTCGGTATTGCCTACAGCTGAGACAGAACTTTAAGATATAGACAGGTCACTTTTACAAATCATAACAACAAACACAGAAAATAGAGGCAACACACGGCTTTACATGGACTCAGAGAAAGAAGGAAGGTAGGACGGAACACTGCTGGGTTTCTCTGGGGAACATTTAGGAGTGGTTTTGCATTTACCTGTTTGTTTTCCAGGCAGCTTTCTCTCTACATTCTCCCTGACCTTTGGAGATTAGCTCAATACGAGGCAGGAAAAAGACTCCTTAGACCTACTTTGCTCCACAACATCACTTAAATCTCTTTCAATAGGGTCAGTGTCTTAAGCCAAAAATCTGTGTCATTTTTTCTTTTTTTTTTCCCTTGTTGTTTTTGAATGAACCATGAATGTTCAGCATCTAGCCAATTTCTTTGAATTTGATCTGGATTTGCTTTTCTTTACACATCTTTCGTTTCTTTTTCCTGTGCCTCATGTTCCATTACTTCTGCTTGCCACAACCTATTTTTTGCTTATTTGCAATGGAAATTTTGACCATTTAGTCAAAAAAACCCAAAGATACCATCTTTTCTTCATTTCTTAGTAGTAAGAACAATTTCCCAATACTACCTTTCTGACAAAACCTATTATTAAAATTAGGGTCCTGATCTTGTAGTTGTACCTCCACGGTTCTGCTGTATCCAAGGCAGATTAAGAAGCTGGTATCAGCAGGACCATCCGATCACTAGACTTTGTGACTAATATATCATCAATCAGCACAGCCAGCACCTTCTCCATTCAAAAGGCAGAGTGACAGAGAGAAAGCTGATCTTAGACGTACAAGGTACTGAAACATCCATCTCCCTGCAATGTTAACCTCCAGCCAGAAAAAGTGCTGACAATGAAAACCCGTAATTAGAGATGATCAGAATATTTAGGACAACATGGAGTTTCACTGAAGATTTCTGTCACACTGGAAGGAAAAAAAAGAGAAGCTATTCCTAGTTTACTGCCTGTTGGGCAAAGAGCTGGCCCCTGGGAGAGGGGAAACTGTATCCTAATTTCATTTAATTTGTGCTGAAATAACGAGCTCAGACTAGATAAAAGCAAAGCCATGAACGTCTAGTTTCTTATCTTGCACTTCATCATATTTCACTCGTACTGTTTTGAACACTTTTCATGCATCAAAAATGTGTGTGGCCCTCCTTGTTTTGATTCAAAGTATTTTATTTTATTTTATTTTATTTT
>NW_010513833.1:0-12572 GCF_000687285.1 Phaethon lepturus
CTGGTGGGCTCACTCACCAGCTGCGTCAGGAGATCAAGACTGTGTCATTGATCAAGACCGGCCCCAGAATTGGATTTAACTCTGTTCGCCACAACTCTCTGGGCTTGTCCATGAGATTCTAGAAGCAAACCATACATTGCAGATCTGCAGAGCTTTGTCCCAAAAATGCCCTTCTGACTGCAGCCTGAAAATGATTTCAACCCTGAATGTGTGTTGAAGAAATGCCATCCAGATTCTGGACAAATTTCCGTATTGCTCCTGTCATCAGCACATCCCACCCTGCTCCCCTGGGTAAACTATGAAGTGTCAGAGGGAAACAAACAAACAAATGCCACCAGTAATTAAAACCAGAGAGAAACAATGAGCAAGGAAAGGAAAAGAGGCAGAATATTTTGCCCGAACTGTTTGAAGTCATTAGCAGAAACTGCAAAACATAAGGTACAGAATAAATTTGAGCAGCCAGGTCTCCTTTTAGACCTTTGACACGAGCATACTGGTACAAATCCCTGCAGACCTTTCTTCAAGACCCACTTTTCCTATCTTTTATTCAGGAAAATAAGAACACTTTTGTACCCCATTTCATTCCCTTAGCTATAAGGCGGCACAGAAAAGTGTCATCCAATATACTCCTTCAGCAGCTGGAATGAATGATTTGCTTGGTGTCTGGCTTCATGATAGTGCTTTGCCTTCTCATTAAAATAAATCACAGAAAGTGTTGTCGTTACATGCTCTGGGCTTAAAAAGAAGTCCTCAGGTAGTTATTCATATCTTAAGGGACAGGCACGAAGGTAAACTCTGAGTGGCACACGGGGGGAGTATAGAGAAAAAGCTTCACAATGGGAGTGAGAATAAATTTTTGTTGTACCTGTTGCTGAAAATTCAAATTCTGGGGTGTATTCTACCTCACTTATCTCAATTTTAAAAATGAGCTTTTACATATATTTGGTTATGTCGCCATAGTGAAATACTTCCAATGATCATGCATATATAAATATAGCTGTCATTTAGGATTGGTTATTCCCTGTGTGTGTGTCCACATGCCTTTTTCACCTATGTGGAAATAGATCAATGAAGTACAGCCTCTGGGAATCAGGTTGCTAAATTTTGAGGATTCTGTACATATTGAAATATGCTGCTGGGAACATACAGATGCATATATTCACAAATATCTATATACGTATGTGGAATAGAGGTGTACATACGTACCAGGAATATTCAAGGGCATCACAGGATTGGATTTGTTACTTTCCCCCACTCCTGTAGGTGCTAAGCAGAGTATCCTGAAACCTCACATACAGATCGCAGCAGGTTTCCTTTTTTTCCCAAGCTCTGGATGCTGTCATCTCACCCTTGCTCCCACCTCCAGGGCAGCTGTCAGGAATGTATGCAGACTCTGCTTGCCTCTGGGACAGGTCACCCTGATGCCACAGAGACATTATTAAATATTATACAAGCTGGTTAATTCCTGGGGAAGACCACGAGCATTGGCAGCTCTGCCTGGTGGCTCAGAAACACGTGTCCTTTATATCACTAGATGGCACTATTAACTTAAAGTCATGGCAGACTTTCCCAAGACCCTCCCTGCAAGCCTCAGAAACAGAAAAGAAATAGAAGAGGGTCCCTCTGGGGAGAAGAAAGGGGGGCAGAGTCAAGGCCACTGGCAAAATAATCTACATTTTAAATTTTTCCAGGTTCTTAAACAGTTATGTGTCTGAAAATGTCCAGGACTGTTGAAACCACAACAGAAAAAGCCTCAGGACAGTTTGGCTCTGATTTGGAAGCCGCTCACAGAAAAGGTCCGAGTTGCATCTTGAGTCCTAGGTGGGCTGGCTCCATTCTCAGCTCATGCCTGTGCGCCCGTGGAGTGTTTGTGCCTGCGGCAGGAGGACAAACACAACAGAAGTTGTCTCATTAAATTGTTATTGTCCTGAAAGCCTGGAAGCCTGTGGGATCAGCCCTGGGTCCTTTTCTTTGTACTAATGAAAAAGAAAAAAAGTGCTTGTTAGGAAAATCACAGTTAATTAAATTACAATCTGAAAGAAGCAGCAGTTTCTTGTCTTTAGTGAGCTGATACTATCTGCTTCTTATGGTCGGTGACTGGGAGAAATTACATGCTGGTTGTTGTAGTACCCTTGCTAGTTTGGGTTGAAAAGCGAGGAGATGCATCAATTTGTTCGTATAATTATGTGTGCTGCTGCTCTCCCTCCTGTTGACTATGCTCTTCCTCTGCCTTCGTAAGCCAAATCTATGTGCACATTTTGTCTCTCCATGACTGCTCTGTAGTGTTGGGCTGGTGCTGGGGTCAGCGTAGCTGTGAAATGGATGTGAGAGTCCTCTCCTAGCCCTTGGGGTGGCAGTTTCTCAGCGCTGAGGAGTGCAGTGACCTGCTCCAGGCACATAGAAAGTCAGCAGCAGACTGCTGGGAGTAGCAAAAAGTATTCCTTCCCTGTGGGAACCCAGAACAGGCACCTCTTTTTAATGGTGGTGGTGGTAATGAAAGTTTGACCTATACTTCTGAGAAGCTTTGGGTTCTCTCCAGTGTTCGCTGTCCTCTTCTAGGCAGACACCCGTATCAGGCATAGAACCATAGAATCGTAGAACCATAGAATCTTAGAACCCTAGAATCATAGAATAGTTTGGGTTGGAAGGGATCTTTGAAGGTCATCTCGTCCAACCCCCCTCCAATGAGCAGGGACATCTTCAACCAGATCAAGTTGCTCAGAGCTCTGTCCAACCTGACCTGCAATTTTTCCAGGGTTGGGGCATCTACCACCTCTCTGGCAACCCGGTGGTTTCACAGCCACCCTCACTGTAAAAAATTTCTTCCTTATCTCTAGTATAAAACTACCCTCTTTCAGTTTAAATCTCATCAAAGACCTTGCAGTAGTCCAGATAGACGTCTTCTCTTTTCTTGTCACTGCCACAAGCCAGTAAAATTTTGTCAGAAAGTATGGGTGAACTAATATATTGTACTGCTCTAAATACTTCTGGTACCCTCTGAAATCTTAGAAATGGTTAAATTGGTGTGTATTCCTGGTGAAGGGAAGAGCAAAGGTGAAAATACTCCTCCAGCATTCAGCCCAGGGACATGAACATTGGACACCTAAGAGATTCAGATTTCCCACCTCCTAAATCGGTGAGATGCTAGGACTCCCTGCATGGTGAAGGTGAAGAGGTGGGAACACAGAAATGGCACCTGCAAAAGACATCACCCTGGACAGAGAGTAGCAAAAAACAAATTATGAGAAGGCAGATGAAAATCCAACTTTTTCAAAGATTTGAGAGTTTGCCTCCAGGCTTCCCAGACACTTCCATCTCTTCTCAGGATTCACTTATTTTGGCAATACAATGTCCAAAACCCTCTAACAAACTGCAAGGAAGGCTCAGTTCCTCCCCTTTCCATGTCTAGCAGGTACAGGTTACCAGTAATGCCAGTGTCCTGCTATGCCTTCTCATGGAGAGAAAGACCTTTACAATGTGGTTAAGACTCACCTTGTGTAAGAGGGAATGGAAAATCAATTACTATCTAAATATTTTAATACAAAATGCAAGAGCTGCAATGAAACAAATGAGTTACCTGTGTCCTCCTCCCCTCTCCCCCTTCTCTCCTTTCAGGATACTTCATTGCCTGATGATTAAGGCTTAATATTAGGAGATTAAAGATGGGATATTAAACTATACTTGGTACTTCTCCATCTAAACTACAATAATGTCTGAGTGAAGAACACTGTGTGACAGTGAATTTCTTATGGGAAGAATATAAAAGGTATTACAGGAAGGGATTTATTTACTGGTTGTTTTTTTTTTCCCCTCAAAGATCTTTGATTCAGATGTGCTGGAGGTTTTGCGTTATTTCTGGTGAATGCTGCAGACTACAAACAGATTAAACTGTGAAGAAGTGAGTGTGTGATGGAATGAATAATAAAAAAACTAGAGGGTTTAAAAAATTGTGAAAATTTTTGCATGGTAAAGGCATTAGCTCAATAAAGAATGGACAATACATGATTGATGATGAGTACTGTGTTAATAAGCACTAATTTTGAGATCTAACTGTAAGGGAAAAACACTTTTCTTACATCATACCAGGTGTGGGGGGGAGTGGGTTTTCAAGACATGTTTAAGAAAAGCTTTAAGCAGAAGAAAGTGTCATTTTTTGTCTTTTTGTTGTTGTTGTTGTTTGTCCCTTGTACACACACAGACACATACAAAGCTGTGGTGGAAACAAAAAATATCTGTTATCTTCCCATTTCTAACTCCTTGACAGATTTTCCCCACCTCTTTTTGTGCTGTTGTTGCAGCCAAAGTCTTCTGACACTTTTTTATTGCCTTGACACCTGCCAGGAGAGGGGAGACAGGGAACAAATCCTGCTTTTCCCTTCCACGCATCTAATGTCAGCTGTTGCTTTAGGAGTGTGCAGCTGCTGCTCATGTGGCAGGACAAATCCTTACCTTCCTCCCTGAGACGTTGTCACCCTCATCAGAGCCGTGGTGCCTGCTTTCAAGATTACACTGACTTTTGGGTATGTTTTTCTTCAAATTGGGTCAGGTCAGGGGTGGAGACTTTCAAGAAAAATGAGCACAGGGCAGAAGGCGGAATGCATTAATGCCCTGGGTCAGTCGTCAGCCCTGAACGTTTTCTTGAACTGCCAATTCTATCTTAGGAGGCTGAATTACATTTCACTTTTGTGGTTGATTGGAGATTGATTTAATAAAACAGCTACATCTGTGAATAGACTCATTTATTTTCTCACAGCCTTCAGAGAAAGACTTTGGGGGGGAAAAAGGAAGAAGAGATAAAAACCAGTTGCATATCCGGATTCCCATCCCAAACCTGTAGCATCTCTTAGCAGAACTCTATTTGTGAATCTCTTTGATTAGGACTGTGTGTAATTAGTTTGCCACAGATATCACTAAACACGTTGTAACTATGTATCTGTGTCTTTCTATAGAAACTCAGCTGATCACTTACAACAGGTTTTGCAGGTAGAATAGACAATGCAGTTCATACCTGTACATCTGGGATGGAGGGATTGCAGGGAGGGAGGGAGGAAAGAAAGGAAGGAGGAGGGGGAGAGAGAGAGAGACAGGAAGAAAGAAAGACTGATTTATGTAGAAGACTATAATTTTCTGTACACTAACTTAAATACAAGAGTAGGGGTCTTGTTTCTGGGAAAAGATAATTTAAGCTAGATCTGGTCCTTGTGCAAGGGTGTCAGCCTGGTTTTCCTCAGGCACAAGAACAAGACAGAAAGCAGCCGTGCGACAGCTGTTAATCCTCCGCTGGAAGGCATCCAGATGCTATGGTGACAGGGCTGGTATAGACCCTGTGGAAAAGAGAAGGGAATAACCCTAGAGAAAGTGTGCCCAGAGGATACAGCGCAGCCACAATGGAGGTTTCTCACCATGCTTAAGCTGGCAGAAAAGCTTTTATTTCCAGCCACAACACTAAAACCCACTGGAGCAATAAGCAAGAGTTTAATGTGCTCTGTTTTTTATGTTGAAAGAAGGCATCAGAGCCGCATTTCAGAGTCAGTAAGCCTAATGTTCTAGGAGTGAGGTTCACTGAGCCATGTAAATGCTCAACTTTTATGTTTCTTGCCATGTAGAGGAATGCATGATCTAGGCATCAGAGGCCTAAAATTGCTCTACAGCGAGGGGCGAACTAAGTCAGCTGATAGGAATCACTGCCCAGAGCATGCCTGAAAGCCATCCCTTGTGTATATATCTTTGACTTAAAATTAACTGGAAATTCCTGGGGGGAAACTGCCTGGGGATGCCTAGTTTAACAAACCAGGTCCCAGAGCTGAGAACAGCGCTGGGAAGCTCAGCTCAGCCAAGACGGTCGCTGTTCTGGGGCAAGCGTGACAAAGCACAGCCAGGCATAAAGTAGCCAGGATAGGATCAGTCTTGAACTGTGACCTGGACTTCCACTCCAGGTGGACATCTGGTATCTAATGCTCCTTTTGGAGCAGGTGTGCTACAGAGATGATGTGAAGTCTTCTGAGGATGTTATGGCTGTCTGCTAGGCCAGTCTATCAGTGCAAAGTACTGTTGTGTGACATACAAGTCATAGACACACATAAAACTGCCACCACAGTGCACCATCACTCCTGCATTACTTCAGAGGGAACCATGGTACAGACTGCACGTCAGACTACCTTTAGTCATATTTTCCCATATCTGGTTTTCTCATGTTATTATTGATCAACAGGAAAAGAAGACCCAGCATTGTGCTTCCATTCCAGTGGCTCTTCTGAGAAGATAAATCAGAGCCCACTTCCACAGCATGGTGGAGAGCGGATGAGGAGGGGAAAAAGGAAAGATGGAGAGAGAGGAGGAAGGTGAAATGAAGCCACATTGCAAAATGTAGTTTTTATCTTCAGGATAGGCAACATACAGAATTACCTTGAAAAACCTTTGCATGTAAATTATTTAAATTGTATCAGATGGGTTTTGTTCAGTTGTCTGGGGGTATTTAAGAACAGAAATGACTGAACAGATTTCTTTCTATTTCTAAATTAAATGACTGCTTATACTTTAAGAGTTTTGTGTTTTGTTTTGTTTGTTTGTTATTCTGTTTTGTGTTGTGCGTTTTTTTTATAGCATGAAACATCTAATGGGAGATTAGGGGATTATTATTGCAGGGAACAGATGTACTGGTTTTATTCACCAACCAGGAATGTCCCAGATTGTCTTGTCAATGACCTCAATCCTGGATTGCCGTGATTCATCTGGGAAAGGAGCGTGATTCCATCTCTGCACTTGCCAGAAATGTCCTGAATTCTACCAGTCCACTGGGACCAATCTAAAATCCTACTTGCAGCATTCATTTGGTCTGTTGGACAACCTATACATCTCAGATTTTTCTAACTGAAATTTCAAATTTCATTGTGTTGTCCACACTTCTCAAGCACACTTGTAAACCCTGTCCAATTGGATTCTTAACTCCTCTTTTCTAATCTCCTGCTTCAACATCTTATTAAGACTATAATGGTGTTGGAAAATGGAGCAGGTTTCCACACACTTTGCCTGTGATGCATACTGGGAAAAACAGTGAGCTCCTTCTGGGTTTATGAACACCATATTGATTAGCTTAAGACAAGCAGAGAGAGTCACAAAACAGTGTACCTGTGACTCAGATGTCAGATGTCCTGTAACGGCTCTTTTGTTTAGCCACCAAAACCAGTAAGCAGTGATTATTTTTCACCTGTCCACCAGAATAATGAACACAATGTACAGAAGTTTGGGAATAGACCTGCAGCACATCAGTGAATATGTACACGTTTCCCTTGATTTGGAGGCATCTCTAAGCCCTCATCTCGATCAGGACTGAGAGATGTTGATGTGTATCCCATGGGCTAACTGCATGTCAGGAATCTAATACTTGGTCAAAGCTGAAAGAAAATGAACACCTAAAACCAGCAGAATGAAAGTGATGGCAGCTTTAATAAGAGAAAGTGTGGTGGGATCACAGAGGGCAGGTGCCAGCAGCCCTTTGAGCAACACATCCAAATCATACATTCAAATAAGCAATACCAATAGCACCATGAGAGTCAAAGAGACCTCAAAGGCCTGAACAGGACTAGGTCAAGTAGGCAATCAATCTAGTTGGCTTAAAGATAGGGTTAAAAGTTGGCAAATAGCTTTGTTCAAGGCACCATTTTAAAAGATGGTGCCCATGTCAGAGGCACAGAGGCCATGGCCAGCAGATGGCTTAAAATCCAGCACGTTTAATAGATGAATTAGGGCACTGGCATTAACAAAGAACCTGACTTAGAGAGTCATGTAAGCACCAAAAAGACTCAGTGGGAGTTCAAGCAGCATTGCTTTAACTGTAGAGTTCACAGAGGATATTATGGTCAGGCTTGAATAATTGGGGCCCCAGATAAGTTGCCTACTCTTCTTACCCAACATTGTTGAGAGGTTTTTGGAGGCAGAGACAAGTCCCTGTCTTGGCTTCAGTCTTCCTTCTTGTCCTTCTCCCCATTTCCTTGTTCCAGGATCATCTCTGAGTAAGGATTAATGCTGGAGCTGAGAAAGGGAAGAAGGAAAAAGAGAATCCCTTTCTTCTTGGTTTTTATTTCCAGCCTCAGGCATGGACTGTGCTTCTGGCAGACCTAGACCAGAACAGTTTTGTCACACACTACAATACACTCACTCCTCCTTCTATTGCTGTAACAGAGATGTTACCTATGTCTAAACTTCAGGGTGTCATTGAAACGTCAAGGTCACAAGGGAGAATCAGCTGTAGTTGAGTGTTAGGACTCATCCACTATAACTGCAGATCTGTTTCAGAGACCTATTCTTCCTTCTCAAAATCCAGGAGTTAAGGATATAACTTGAGCACTTTTACAACATGATAATGTTCTTATTGAATGGTTTCTTGATGAGTGCTCCACTTAGTGTGTCATTTGTGGACAGGACCACAGTTGTTGGTCATTAGAGTTGTTTCATCCTTTCCAATTAATAGAAATAATTTTAGATGGGATCAAGACCATCACCAAAGATCTGAAATGTCACTCTGGCTTTATACTTCTGGCTCAAATGTTCCCTGGTGGAGTCATGAATGGATTGATAGCAAGCAGCTCCTTGGTAAATACAGAATCAACAGATATTGTGGGAGGACTGGCAGAGATGCAGAGTCATTCTTCAGGAGGTAGAAACCAGAAAGTGTGTCAGTAACCTGCATGACTCCCTCATGTTACCCTTCCATTCTCCCCAGGAGAATGCTCTCTTTGCTTAGAGTTTTGTGAATGAAAAAAGGATTTTTAAAGCTTTTTCAAAGTAGAAGCTTGATTTTATCTTGTAAGTGTGTTTTTGATGGTTGTTAATGAAAGCTCATTCCTCGTGTGCAGTGACAGAATCTGTTACAGACACCTACTCCAACCGATATTCATAAACGTGAATTCCTTCTAACACTTCTTAGCTACGTTATGGCGAGATGCCGTGCAGGCATGGATGGAAAAGAGGACATTTAACAAAATGTTCCTTTCATACTGCAAAAAGCTCTCCCACCACACCAGGAGGCTAATGGAAGAAGCTACGTTCACTATGACCACCTGGGAAATCCTTTTAGCCAGGCATCAATTGATATAAAATCCTGAAATAAGTGCTTGTTTACACAGAATGGATTTGTTTTTGTAGAGGGTAAATTGCTACTTGTGATTTTTTTTTTTCTCCAGCAAAACTCATCTGATACTATTTAAATCACTAAAATATCACTTCAGTATCAATTTCCCCTGTGAAGGAAGCTGAATCTGGGAGAAAGACTGAATACTGTAGAGTAAAAATCACATCACCAAGGGGTGTTAGTATAATTTCCTGCCTTGAAATCCAGGAAAGAGGAAAGTTAAATTGATTACAGAAAATAAGAGTAACTTCCATGGAAACAGCAAAACAAAAACAAAACAGAAAAAACAAGCATGACGCTACATGAGTGACCACCTCCTCTATGACTCTGGTACTACACTCTGATCAGTTTGGAATTCTGTGCTCTCTTAAGATGTGATCAATCGAGCTCAGGTTCTGTGCCCCATTTCAAGAGTCCTACAGCTGGTGTCCAGCGTCCTCTATACTTGCCCCAGGCTCTGACCCTGTGCAGGTGGGACACTCTTCAGAAGGGTCATCAGGTAGCCCTGAAAGGAACCAGTTTATAATCCTGCATCCATCCATACTGTGAAGGGTGCATCCCCCAGGCAGGTGTGCAATGGCAAAGTGTAACCCCTCTAAATCACAATACAACTACGTTGTAATTGAGACAACTATCTGGTTTTGAATTAGGAAAGAGAAAGTCAGTCTGATGGTTCTTTAAAGCATAAGCTCCTTGGGGCAGAAACAAGGGATGGTTGGGTGCTCTTATGAGAAACTGCTGAAGGAAGCCAGGGTAAGAGATGTTTTGGTACTAAGGTAAGCAGTTGATTGTTTTAATTTTAGAGGTAAGACGACCTAAATAAGCCAGTATAAAAAATGTTTTTCCAGAAGCCTGAAGAAGAACAAACTGGTCTTTGCCCTCGTTCACTTTGTCAGAAAAATGGGGCTTTTTTACTTTTCAGAAGATGCCTCATCTCCTCCAGAGGAAGCCCTTGTCTGTTGGTGGAGTATTATAGCTTCCTCAGATCTCATTTTTCTGCTCTGGTGTTTTGCCTCTAGCTAAAGGCAGATGTGAGTTTAATTTGGATCATTCAATTTCATGTTATGCACACTACTTTTTTTTGCTGTTTTCTGCAGCTACACTACTATATCTCAAGGATGATAATACCATTAACATTTAGAAACGGCTTATAAAATAAATGTGGTTTCATCTCATGGTGGTAGGGATATATTGTAGCAAACTTCTGGCATAGTGGGTTTGGTGGGTGTGACGGGAAGAATCATGCCTTTCACTGAAATGGTTTGAGATGGCAGAAGTCAGTCTGCCTTTCCGGGTCTGCATCTCAGATAGAACCAAAAGGGAATGAAATATTCCGTGACTTATTTCGATGATGACAGGCTTTTACGACGCAAATAGACTGCTGCAGAAAAGCCTAGTGGAGGAACAACTTTTACATGTATGAACCAGCACTGAGAAAAATATTCTGATATCTGCAAAGTCCCTGTAAGGAGGTTCACAAAACTGCATTTTTGAGACAGTCAACTGACTGTTAATGAGTATTTAAAAACCATCAACACTCCCTCTTCACTGCTTCAATTTATGCCTACCCATAGCCTTCCAGCTAAGAGATACTTGTTATCTAAGACTAAAAAATGCAGACAAAAATCCTCTCTTGAAAATAGATGTCTGTGCTTCCCCTTCAAGAAGCCTCCCAAGCTCATGTTGCAAACCCAGGTAAAAGGAGCATGGAGTCCAGTTGCTTCCAAGAATTTTTTCATCGTAAATACATTTTATTCTTTCTCAGCTTCCTCATCTTTCTAATGGAACTAGATCAAGACCATACGATATAGACAACTTCTGGTTGGTTTTGTTTGGTTTTAGTTTGTTTGCTTCATTTTTGAAACAGCCTGGATTTGAAAGCAAAGCTTTAAATGAACCTGACCCAGCTGTTCATTCCCTATTTGCAAAAGTAATTTTGATCTGTATTACTAGCCACAAGAATAATTGTCCAAAATACAAACGATGCTAAGCAGTCCAGGTTGTTCTTAGAGAAATAGCAGAGATAAATTAATTTCCTTTTGTATTTAAGATTCCCTCAAAAAAAAATCCCACCCTATGGGAAAGAGACTTTGAACAGACCCCTGAGGATCTGTTGCTCTTCTTTGTTTTCTCTATTCGTTAATGCTTAAAATTAACTCCATCAATCAGGAAATAATGTCATACACCCAGTAGATGGTGCTGTTAGTTTCAGCTTTTCCCTCCATCACACCTGCTGAGTTTTTAGAAAGAAATGGGTCAAGAAAAAAAAGGGAGAGTTGAATCACAACAGATTGGAGGTCTGTGCAAGTCCTTTGGAGTCAGGGACAAAGGGACCAGTCTGTACAGAGCCACTTAACATGGATGTTTTGGGTTCCCCTGGATGGAGCTGGGACCACTCCATGCATCTAATAATAACCTCTGCAGTTGTCACTTCTGCCTTTGAGCTGTTTAGCTGGACAAACATGTAATTTTGATGGTAATTTTTGCACTCCTGAATGTATAGGTATCTGACATTTCCCAGGTAGAGAACTCAGTATACAGCCAGCTCTTGGCTGGACTTCAGTGGGATTAATTCTGCACTTTCTATCATTTTCCCCCATGTGCGGCTGCCTTATATGAAAAGGACGATCATCACAGACTGTGTACTTAAGAAAAAAATCAGCCATTCCCTGCTCTGACCCTGAACTTCCCCACAAACAAGTGAACAACAGAAATCCCGTCTCAAATACCCCTCTTTTCCTCAGGATTTTTTGCAGAATACTGCCAATGCATCGCTCCTTGAAAGAAAATTGGTGGGTTAGAGCCAACACCCAAAATACACAAAAGCAGATCAAGCAGGAATATTTTTTGGCAGCTGTGTGGAGGTACAGTGGGCTCTGTGACAGCTGATTTACAAAGCACTATATTTAACAACAAAAAACAAAATGATCAGAAATAAATGACCATCAGTTCTCAGCTTTTCTCACAGGAGAAGAGAAACTCTTTTACCTTATACTTTTCAACTTCTTTTTTCTTTCCTTCTTTTTTTTTTACCACTTTCATTAGAAAAAAGGCAAGAGCAAAATGAAGAAACGTAATGCTTTAGTAATGCTTCTTTAAAAACAAAATCAAGCAAATCGAACTCCAGTAGTTTGTGAGATGCAGAGTTAATGAGGTCTGGTTTCTACAGACTTGTGTTTCACAGCTGATCAAGTGTTTAATTATAAAGAATTTCTTCTCCTATATCTCAGTATCTTAATATAGAGTTTGATGGTGAAATGCAGACTGCCATATCTGATTACAGAAGTTAGCACATGAAAGTTTTTAGAAACAGAATTATGAACATTTGGACGGCCTTCTCTACTCAGATTGCTGCTTTTGTGAAACCTGTAAGAAAGTAATTGTCTTTGTGATCTCTGCTTCTGTGTAAGATTTCAAAGAATCACAGAAACACTAGGTTGGA
>NW_010513834.1:0-60707 GCF_000687285.1 Phaethon lepturus
AGGAGAGGAGAGGAGAGGAGAGGAGAGGCCCCGCCTCTGGCTGTCAGCATGCATACTACCTGCTGTGATAATAGAGAGAGAAGCTATATTAGGACAAAGGACTCTGTAAGAGCGCTTAGCTCTCACATCTTGCATGCTCTGGACACACACCAGCTCTTCTAATCCTTGTATTTCACATGAGAGAAGCTTTACAAGTATTAACCTCCTATTCTTTATTGATAGGGAACTGCAAAGCAAAGTGACTTGCCCAGGGTTACAGTCAGCCAGTATCAGAGCTGGGATTAGCACCTGTGGTTCCTTGTGACTTCTACTCCATGCTGTCCCCATCACCAATTTTATCTCTACTCGCTCGGACACTGGAAAAGCAAGAAAATATCAGGCTTCTGCAACTCAGTATGAAGCCAAGTGCATGTGGAGTTAAAAATAAATCCTTGATTACTTGTTTTCATCACTAGGTATATTATTTAAGAGGTTGCAAAAATTTCCAGAGGCCACAGCTTCCTTTCATAAAGACACCAAGGTCCACGGCTCGCATGGTATCTCATGTCCCTGCTGCAAGCCAAGACACGAAACAAAAAGTCTCTGGTTAAGTTTCAGAGCTTGAAGGAGACAAGGCTTTGGTCTTTAAAGACAAAGAAGCCGAATGTTTAATACAAGAGTAGGATTCCTATAAATGCAGAGGATAGCCCATTTTCTCCTGGGAACAATCAATAAATATCCGAAGAACAACAACAATTTTGCCTATAATCAACATATTTTTTGGTTGTACCCAACTGTGCTAATTACCTGACAGCGCTGTGAGGATTTATGATGCCACTACCAGAAGTTAAAAAAATAAAAAGCCAAAAGCTGTGACTTTTGCCCCAAAACTCACAAAAAAATTTACAAAATTTAGATACTCAGATGAAAAATCAGTACAGTTTTCTTCCTTTTCTCCTGAATAAACTAAGATGTTGGTTTTCACCTCTGACATCTTTGTCGTCCTATCATCAGCTCAAACACAACAAGGGTAAAACAGAACTCTTAGTCTCACCACCCCATTCCACTTCTTCCTTTCTCTACCCCTAGGGACAACACTGTGTGTTTGATTATGATTCAGGCTTGTAGTGCAAGTGTTACCTTTGACTCAAGGTTTCTTCAGGTCCCTACAACTTGGTTGTACTGGTATCTTCTAGATCTTTCTTTATTAAACCTCTAAGATAATGGTTTTCCTACCAACACACATGGCTTAAATTTCTTATCTAATTTTAGCTAGATATCTCATATCTAAATAAATTCATCATTATCTCTTTCACTTTGATAAATACATTCTGGCCCCACTGCTGGCGATTCAAAATAGGTATCAGATCATCACTGCAGTATAATTTTCTTAGCTTTCCACTTTGAACACTCCTTCCATGCCTCCATTGCCTCCTTTTTTTATACTGTATCTAACATGAACAAGCTGCCTTCACTTCTAGATACCTTGTAGGCCCTTCTGTAACCAATCTAAGATCTCTTCCTTGGCCTTTGAGGTTGACTTCTGTCTCTGACCAGCCTCCAAAGCCAGGTTCCACCATCCACTTGTTAAATACCCAGGCAAACAATTCTGTGCTCTCACAACACCCCCCATACACCTGGAAGAGCATCATTGTTAATGACAGAGTTACATCATCATTTTTCTTCAGCTCCTTCCTGAAGACTATTCTTTGCTGTGATGCTTGACAACAGCTGGGACTTCCCCATCACAGGCTCCAACAGTTGCTCTGTGTTTTGGACTGTAAGCTGGCTAGGGCATAGGCAGCTCATAGACCTCAGCAAGGTCTTCTCCATGACCAGGTTGCCTTTGTGCTCCGATACTATGAAGACGTCACTTAAAACAGCAACAAGGATACTTGTGGTGATATTTCTTCTTCCTATCTGGTGGACTATGCTACAACTTATTAAAGGGTGCCTTTGCCCAAGCCCTTGGGGAGCTTTGAGGAATAACTCACAGAGCCCTCACTGAGGCAAGGCAGCTACATGCTACCTCCAAAGCAGGACTGTAACAAAAGAAACAGGCTGGCTCTGAGCAATGCCTGGAAAAATGCTGTTACAGAAAGACTAACTGGCAAAGAGAACACCAGGACCATGCATTACCAGATATTTATGGCAAAATAACAAAAAAACCCCAAACAAACACACCAGTTATGAGCTGTGAAGAACGAAAAGCTGTCTTTAAGCCATTAGCAAGAATGGTGTGAAATAGTAAAATTCTTGCCAGATGGGATTGCCCGCAGCAGCCCATCACTATACATCCCAGCGTGGATACGCAGCTCCTGTTTTTTCAGCCTTATAGATCAAGACAATTTATGAGACGTTCACAGCTACACAAATTAGGTCCTTTGGGGCAATACAAATGTACTTATTATTATAAGAGCATTAAAGGGATAGAAATTTTTAGATGAAAGCTCATACTGGAACATAGAGTATTTCAGGTAAGTATTCTAAATGCAAAAAAAGAAGAGTAAAAAATAAAAGTAAGAGAAATACTCTTCGGTGCTCTAGGAATGGTAGTCAATTCACACAGCTTCTTGTTTTGGTCAGGCAATAGAAGGTTTGTTCATCAGGGCATGCAGTTAGCTGTCTGTCAGGGAACCAACTAATATTCCATTTTTTGTTAAATGGTACGCCATTTACACAGATAATGCACCACCTCACTTAAACCTAAACAGGTAGACTGGTCTTCTGCATAAGCTTGAATGTACCACTGGGTAATGTTCTAGTTAGAAGTTAGACTGGCTATTCATGTAGCACTGGCTAGCTTTTAAGATGCACAACTTCACGTGTGCACTCCAGCAAGATGCAAAACCCAGATGCAGTTATACAGAAAGAGATATACTGAAAGAAAAATCAGGAGAGTTCCTGCTTGTTTCCTCTATGCTCAAGCATTTACTGCTTGGTGATGCCTATGGGTAAGACATTTCATGAAATGACCACACCTGCTGAGAAGCTCAACTACTCAACTATTATCATCTAATAGTTGTTTATTATATGAAAATCATTACAATAATCTGTATTTGGTTTGCATGGCAAGGTTTTGGTAGTGGTGGAGGTTGCAGGGGTAGCTTCAGTGAGAAGTTGGTAGAAGCTTCCCCTGTGTCTGATACAGACTCGCTGCTGGCCAAGGCCAAGCCAATCAGTGATGGTGATAACATATTTGAGAAGGGGGAAAAACTGTCATGCAGCATTTGCAGAGTGAGAATGTGAAAACAACTCTGCATACTCCAAGGTCCGTGAAAAAGGAGGGGCAGGAGGTGCTCCAGGCACCAGAGCAGAGATTCCCCTGCAGCCCGTGGTGAAGACCACGGTGAGGCCGGCTGTGCCCCTGCAGTCCATGGAGCTCCACACTGGAGCGGATATTGACCTGCAGCTCGGGGAGGACCCCACGCTGGAGCAGGGGGATGCTCAAAGGAGGCTGTCACCCTGTGGGAGGCCCATGCTGGAGCAGGCTCCTGGCAGGACCTGTGGACCCACTGAGAGAGGAGCCCATGCTGGAGCAGCTTTGCTGGCAGGACTTGTGACCCTGTGGGAGACCCACGCTGGAGCTGTCTGTTCCTGAAGAATGGCACCCTGTGGAAGGGACCCAGGCTGGAGCAGTTCGTAAAGAACTGCAGCGCATGGGAAGGACTCACATTGGAGAAGTTTGTGGAGAACTGTCTCCAGTGGGAGGGACCCCACTCTGGAGCAGGGGAAGAGTGTGAGGAGTCCCCCTGAGGAGGAATGAGCAGCAGAAGACAACATGTGATGAACTGACCACAACCTCCATTTCCCGCCCCCCTGCGCCGCTTCGGGGGGAGAAGGCAGAGAAATCAGGAGCAAAGTTGAGCCTGGGAAGAATGGAGGGGTGCAGGAAGGTGTCTTATTTCTCATTATCCTACTCTGATTGGCAATAAATTAAATTAATTTCCCCAAGCTAAGTTTGTTTTGCCCATGACGGTAACTACTCAATGATCTTTCCCTGTCCTTATCTAAACCCATAAGCTTCTCGTTATATTTTTCTCTTCCCTGTCCATCTGAGGAGGGGGAGTGATAGAGTGGCTTTGGTGGACACCTGGCATCTAGCCAAGGTCAACCCACCACATAATCCTAAAACTGGGGACCATGGCATGGATCAAGGTACTTCAGAGTTGATGCAGATGTCTAAGCAATTACCGAGGCAAGGGACAAAAGTCAAGCAGGAACTGCCTTTATAATGACAGACATATCTCTAGTTCTTCTGTCCCTATGTTTATTAGTGCCCACATCTGTAAAAGTCCCTTGAAGTTTGGCCATAGAATCCAACACAAATGGAAGGGGCTGCACCACAAATGGCATGTGCTACGCACTGCCACCAATCTTGATAAACTCTGAACCATCTCACAGTAACCCAAAATCCCCAGCAGATTATTCATGAGAAACTAACTGCTCCTTTTGACCAACTCAGCTAAGAGCTAGAAAAATCATTACATTTGAAAGGTCTGGTGAATCAGCAAAGGATCTGTCTGGAACAGCAGACTGCTGAAGAAAAGCCTCTAGAAAAAAAGTCCTGGCAATTCTTCTTTCATGCTACTACAATACTTGCAAAATGTCCTTCCATACATATATATAAACAGATATAAGTATAGCAGGGAAGAGGTTAAAAGCTGCCCAGCCCAGACTGACATGTTGTAATTCTTTGACAGCTTTTTCACTGCACTGTTTTCTATTGATTAAATAATCTCTATCAGATATTAAGCCCCTTGTTATTGGCGCAGCCTATAAATTATTCAGAAGTTATATAAATTCTTATGGTGGGCATGAATTTTTAAACCCTAATTTGGCACTGGGCCAGGAACTCTGGGTTGGTTTTTTTCCCATTTTTTCCTTGCCTGCAAGAAAATGTGCATGCATTAAGATTTTTTCTTTTTTTTCAAAAGACAATTTTAACTATAGCCTGCTTGTTTGAATGGAGATTGTATTTGTTTGCTGATTACGTTTGGGCATGAACAGGTTGGGGCTTTGGGGGAAAAGATAGGTAGTAGGAGATTACGTTGTTGTGTGTGCTCTGTACCTTTGATTTATTGGGGATGAAAGGTGTTTTGAACAGTGCCTTCGTGGTGTGTAGTCATGCATGCCATGGCACTGCAGTAGCTTCCTATTTGGGCACACAACATGGAATGGATCCAGCCAAGGGATCCTCAGCACAGGACGGGCAGAGCTGAGACAATACCCACTAGCTCACTGCTGCAATTCTGCTAGTCACCATATACTTTTGGGTTTTACTCTTCAGAGCTAAGTGGCCTCTCCTTTAACAACTAGGGCCCAGACACACACAACACTGCCTACCGAAGCCTGAAAGAGAAATTGGGCACCTACATGGCTCTGGAGCTATACCTCCCCTTGACCTTTCCTCACGTCACAGAATTGTTCCACTATAGGTCTGTTTTCTCCCAAGCCCAGCATCACAGCCTGGATGGTATGCAAACGCACATGCCAGCCAGCGAGCAGAAGATACAGTCAGATTTTTGGGTAGAGCTTATTAAGACTCTGTTGCACAGGGTGTTGTATTAATCATCACCATCACCACTGTGCAAGCCCTGCTTTCTGCCAGGCTGGCATCCCTCCTGCATGTGGTGGCACCTGTCCTCTGCAAAGCACCCCCTTTCCTTCCCCTGCCCTCTAGCCAGCGCCTCGCCCCCAGGCCCACCCTTGACTCAAAACCTCACACGTGCTGGCTCCACTCCTACAGCTGACGGGCTTTCCTTTGGCTACACCTGCTTGTAACTCATGACAGTACTAAAACAAGTCAACAGCAGAAGGGGTCAAAGTAGCTGGTTATGAATATTTCTCTTAATTCTAATCAAGGCTCAGGTTGAACATCATTTTGGCTTCCAATCGCATTCTATTTTCTTTTCCTGTGTCCACAGCATCTGACACCCCACAACCAAGAAGCATACCTACCATGACATTAATTTTCAGTGCTGAGCCCTTGGAGCCGCGCCAACTTTCTGAATCCTCCTTCTGCCTTTAGAGAGGTTTCCCCGCAGATGGATTGAATGTCAAAGTCCTGGGCTACCAATAACAGAAGAACATGCAGAACCCCTTTTTCTCTTTCTTGCACCTCTGGCACCTCACAATTAGTTTTCAACAAAAATAAACAGAATTACAGGAAAAGCCTGCAGGAGAGGAGTGGCAGCATAAATGCCTCTGCAGACACCACCAGAGCTGTAAGTCTTTGACTCCTGCTGTCAGTTGATCTTGTATAAGCCAGAAACGTGAGTTGTGCACGGGTAGGAGGCCATTTTAATTTTGTTATGCGACTCATTGTGAAGCACCTTCACCTCAAATCAGGAGGCGGTGTGTTGTGTACATTGCAATGAGGCTTGGGCACTTGCCCAGTGATAGTGCTGTACTGCTGAACAATGAGAAAAGGACTTATTGTGCTTGGAAAAAGAACTGATGAATGCATGGTGCATTTCAGAGAGCAAAATTCTGATGTCCACCCTTTCTATCAAAACAGTCTTGTTTAAAATGCTGATCAAGTTGGACAACATAGGGATTCAAAATAAAAGTTCCCCAAAATTTGAAAATTTGAAATAGTAAGTGTGAAGATTTAAAAATTAATTGGTATATGTCTATACATATATATATATGTATAGACATATATATGTCTATATGCATATATATATATATGTCTATATATATGTATGCACCTATAAATAGAAATTTACAGAGAGAGAGAGAAATACAGACATTGATGGAAAGGGAATTAAGAAATACTAGTATAAACACCTGAAAGAAAAGGGCATGGAGTGGTCCTAGGACGTCTTTATCCCATCTCATTTCCACTCCCTGCCAAACCCTTGATAATTTAAACTAAATAGCTAATCAAATGAGATCAAACGGATAATGCCACCCATGTCAGGAGTTCTCCAGCAAAATGGCATGTCAGCTTTATCCCCTTTAGAAAGGGAAGGTCCACCTCCTGCGGACTATATGATAGCACTTAGGTTGCCACGCTAATGGGTCCTCCAACAGTGGGACAATTGCTTTTCTAAGATCAAAAGGAAAGCTGAATTAACTGCATAAAATGCAGTAAATGTACGTATCAGAGATTTAAGAATAAATCTTCATCTGAGGCTTTAAGAATAAAGCCTAAGATTGCTTCCTAGAAAAAATCTGAGCCAACCACTTCACTCATGAAGGACTGGGCTTTGCATGTTTCCTCTTATTCAATCCTCAACAAGTCTGTTAATGAGAACCTCCTGCTCATTCACAGTGGTGGTGCTGCTAACACGGTATGAACTCCGCCTTCTTCTCCCATTGCTACACAAACTCCGTCTAGGGCCAATTCAAGAAAGACCTTTTCTATACATAGCACAGAGAAAAGAGGACCATCACCCAGGTTCACACAGTTCATCCGCAATGCAGAAACCATATTACCAAAGGAGTGTTTCCCCCCCAATATGCATTACAGAACACACCAAAACTTTATCAGCTTTGTTATCACTTTGTTCAGTCCCTTACTTGATTTACATTTCCCTAAAATTCCTGATTGTCTGAACTTGGTTAGTCAAAATGACTGGTGCACACACAAATTTTGGTAGCTCACTGATCACTCCCCATTGTGAATCAGCAACAGACATTCTTGAACAACTCTGGGCTTACCCCATACCAGGCTACTTTAAATCATTCTTGATCTTTAAAATGGGAGGATGATCCCTGCCTTCCTGGCTGTTTTGTCTATTAACATTATATGATGGGAGAAATCAAGGCATAGATTGTCTATAGCTATTTCTAAATTACCTATTACTGTGGACTCCCAATCTTGCTTGAAGGCTGTCCATGTAACCATACAACAAATATGAAATAATTCAACTGTCAGTAATGTTGCTAGTTTAGCCAACATAATGTATATCTGGGGTGGTATATCAGCACGCATACAGAGAGCCAGAGTGCAGCTGTGTTTTCCCTTATGCACCTAGAACTGTAGTCTACAGTCTTACTAAATAAGACAACTCAAAATGCTGGATAAAGAGATGGAAGTCTTAGACCTCATAGCTATCTCCATCTCTCCAACCATCTTGGTAAAAAAACCACTAAAACAAACAGAAAATAACTGCTAGGTTAACACAGACATGCTAACACATTTTTATTATTATTTTTGAAACTCATTTTCAATGTTAAATAAACTGTAGAAAAAGGATTTGATTCATGGGTGCATTAGGAATCTACTCAACCAAAGCCCCTTGTCACAAATTAAATCATAAACCAAAAGTCAAACATGATTTGTGAAATTAACATTTATCGAGGAAATACTCCCCAGCGCTGCATCGTGATTAGTCTCTGGCATCTGAAATATCACCCATAATTCACAAGCTCCTCTGAAATCATGCCACTACCGTTACTGCTGAGACGGCAAGCATGATGGAAAGGTGCTGCCACAACCAGACAGCAATCCCTTTTTTGATGCTGGTGAGAACTAGAGGTCACTATGTCTTATTATTTGTGAAAGTACATGCATACACACTTCTCAGCCCCCACACACTTCACCCGTCCACAGGTGCTCTCTTCCGCCTCCTAGATTTATCCAAGGCCACGGCTGTTTCTAATTTTGAACACGGAGGCTTGGCAGAAGCTCTGCATTGTGCCCTTTCTTTAAAATAGTGACTAATAAAAAATGAAACATAATTAACAGTCACTGGCTCTTTCACAGAGTTAGTGTCTTTCCGCAGAGGGATTCAGTGCCTTTGTGGGGAGATGTGGACAGCTCAATCTTACAGGCAGAGGAGCTATAGCACAAAGACGACTTAGTGATTGCTAAAGGCTAAACAGTCACTGGCAAAGGCCGCTTTGGAGCCCAACATTTTTTAGAAGCCGGGATATCCAGATACAGCTTAAAGATATGGCCTGCTTCCCTTTTCAAAGTGATTTTCAGCAGAAAGGTATTTTCCTGCCAAGGAATATAGTAATTTTTTTGAAAGCCTGGTGTAACACTGTCCCCACTGCTCTGAACACTAGATATTCTTCACATGGAGCAAAATAGCCCAAGTTTTTCAGGGTGAAGGAGGACAGCTCAGCTCAGCTGCTGGCTTCACAGGCGTTTAGAGCAAGAAGAAAGCTTCAGCACCTCCATAACCCATCCCCTCACCCCAAGTGATGAACATGGCCTTTCTTCATGTATTCAGTCTCCACCACCTGGGTATACTACATGTACCTGGAACACATCAGCTGTATGCTGTGTTTATGCAAGTGTGTGTGTATACCTAAGATTATACAACATACAAATAAACAAGGATCACAAAGAACAGTATTTCCTCTCTCTTAACCAAAAGAAAGCCTGGGGCCTCATCCTACACCCCTTTAAACCAGAACACAGTGGAATGGTGCCCCTCTTTTGAGTATTAAAGGAGAACTTACTGGCTGTGAAGCCTCATTCCCTTTGCTACCCTTCTCCTGCACACAGAGCAGGCTGTGTTAGATCTGGGCCTTTGTCCTCAGCTGGGGCAAACTGGGCTTAATGGAGCCGTGACCATTTATGCCACTGAGAATAGAGCACTCGGCATGCAGCTCAGAGAACATCTGAGCCAGCCTCTGCCCAGTGCGTGCACGAGCTCACTCTGGCAACTGCGTTCCACCACGGATGGCAGGCTCTGCCCCAAAGGAGGATGGGGAATCCAAAAGAAATTACTGCCTGCTCTACTAAGCTAACCCTTAGGCACAGAGGCCTCACTTCTTGGAACAGGAATTCATTGCTCCAGTAACAATGCTGGCTGAACAGTCCATGAGGGATTGTTACCTCCATTCAACACACTTTCTTTGGGTAAACAGTCATTCCCTTCTTGTGTTGTGACATTAAGGAGAGGTCACCAATGGACGGTGGTTTTTAAAAACAGGGGTTTTTTTAACCACTCTCTTCTACTTGCAATAACCTGTTAAAAAGCTGAAAATAACACTGAGTTCCCTACTGGATTGCCCTCTTCCATTTGGAGAACATTGATTTTTTTTTCCTGTTGTGCCAAGATTAATGTGGCCTGTTTGTTTGACAACAGATTCAACATATCTAGTGCCCTGTCAAGCTAAAATGACTGTCTGTGGACAATATCCCTGTCTAGCACTGGCAATGAACTGAAAAAAAAAAAAAAAAGGCTTTGCTACTTAACTGTTACTGCAGAAAAATCAGGAGATTGCAGCAGTCCTTAAAACCAAAAACTGTTATTGATGGGGCAAATTTAAAATATCGTTAGTGAGAGGCGAGGGTTTCAATTAAAACTATTAGGCAAGGGAGGTTATCCAAATTATCCACTGAAACAGTCTTTTACAGTTATGATTCAAAATGGTCCCAGATCTTGCAAATACAAACCTTCCTCCCTTCTTGCTGTTTGACAGAAAATGTTGGTTTGTCATCTCTTCTTGATTTTAAGTAGGAAAAGAAACAACATATAAATGAAGTACAGAGAAAAAACTGAGAAAAGCCAAGGAAACAAGGAGTGTTCCTTCCTCATCCAAGTACCAGATATCACATGAACACTATGTGAGGGTGAAAACACACACTGCTCCATTCTTTCAGAAATGTCACCAAGTTCCAAACCCCTCCTCTCCCTCCCTTCCTTCCTCCTTCCCCTCCCCTTTCGCTGGCAAAAGCCAGTAATACCTACAAATATTTTTTATTTTCGTAAACATCATGCAGCTTTAAAACGTGGGGATGTTCTATCAACTTCAGGATGGCTATTTCCCGCTCCACCTGGAAGAAACAAAAAAAGAAACAGAGACAATTAGAAGCTTGGTCTTAGAATACATTAGATATCGTCACACATTTTCTTCCCATTTATCCATTTTCCACTCTTTATATGCTGAGGATATGGCAACTTATAACAATGTATCATATTTAGCACTCGTATAATTTAAGAAAAATTCAATCTATTCAGCCTCAGCACTCCCTACCCTGCAGGACAGAAAACCAGCAAAATTTCAAGGTTGAAAGAAATGTCCCAAATCTACCAAAGGGAATTAGCTGTAGGAGTCATATAAGCATTCAAGGCTGTTGCTGCCTCACAATGCAAAGCCAATGATATATTCTCAAGGTACAGAAACTCTAAGATATCACTTAGGGCTCTCCAAACCTCCCATAGGCACATGTGTGGCCAGGCTGCACTACGTATTGCATAGTCAATTAGTACTAGAAAATCCCCATCCTGAAGAACTTGCAGTGTATGCAGGGGAGACAAAGAGTGGCAGACAGACAGCAGTGTGATTTTATAGCTGCAGAACTGAGGCACAGAAAGGGAAAGAAATATAAGAAGTGACATAAGAAGTACAAAGCACAACAAGAAATTAACCCGATTACTGGAGACACAGTGTTCAGAGCCTTAAGCGTAAGACTTGTGCCAATCTGTCCGAGAATCGCTACTTCTAAGAGCCTGTCTTCAACATGGAGTTAACAAGTTGTGACTAAGTAATTAGCGCAAGCCTTGTTCTCACCCAAAAGTCCTACCATGACTGCCATGGTGCTTTTAACTTGAATTTACGAAGGGTATTCATTAGAGATGGAGTCAGTGCAATTCCTCAGCTGCTAGCAAAATTACTGTGCTGCTCGAAGCCACACTGTAACTGCTCTGATTTGACCTAGGCTAACTCAAGGGGAGTTATGTAGCACTGTGGAGAGGGTAGATAACTGAAAAAAATTCTGCGACAAGATGCAGTCTAAGCATTGCACAGTCGGGCATGACAAATTTCCAGGAATTTACAAAGGCAGGAAAAAGACCTAAAGAAGCAAACAAGGGCACTAGGAGGGGGTTTTCCCAGTCTTTCAAATAACTGATTGTCCTGGAGCTGCTATGCTAACAAACAAAACATGAACGAACTACAAAACCGTCCCTGAACATCTCCCCTGCACGGATCAGATGAGTAATTAGGAACTTGCCCTACTACACCTTTAGTTCTTGATGTCCTTCAATATCCTGAGATATCATCCTCTGCTAAGACTGAACACAGAACTTTCCCTGAATGCCAGTAAGATACTCAGCAGGAGATTGGAAAGTGGTAGTTTCACAGCCTCCTCCTGTGCAGGGGAGGAGGATTTCCCAGCATGTTGGTTGTCACCCCAGATCTCTCTTCCTCTACACCACCACACAAAACCAGCAAAAGCAACTCTCACACCACATCACCCTTGGCCTTCCTTGCATATCAGGATGGAGGAAAGGGTGTTTGTACATCTGTGAGTCTTAGTCTTTCAAAAGACACTTATTCCTCTCTGTACAGCCAAAAGTCACCTCAGAGATCCACTTCCACACTTGGGATCTCTGGAAATAGCTCCTTCAGAGAAGTGGGGAAAAGTGTATCAGGAAGGTCTAACGGAATTAAGTGTGTACGGGCGCATGCATGTAAACATGTATGTATGCAGTTCAGCACTGCCAAAACTGCTATGAATTCAGTGATACACAATACTTGATGGTGACAGCTCCGTAGGCGTAACTTACTTATGACCAGCACTTAGATGAAAGCTGCTTATACAAATAAGAAACAAAAGTTGGGCATATTTCAACTGTACAGCTGCCAAAAAAACAAGGGGAGAGCTAGTTTATTCCATTTTTGTCTCCCCTTCAGAAAGACCTATCACTCTTTTCTCTTACAAGATATGCACTGATATCTGCAGAGGGTTTGTTCAGCCCTAGAGCTGATAAAGTTGGATTTGCTTCAAGAATGAGGAAAAACAAAACAGAAGCACCACCCACTCGCGTAACACTCTTCCAGTAGCACTGTGGTTCACCATCAGCACCATGTACCACAGCTGCTCAGAAACCAGAACTCCAAAAAAGTTCCCTTTGGATGGGGGAGACTAGGTGGGGAATATGACCATTGCACTAGCTATAGCAGGGATCATCCAGCCCCGTTCTCCCTCCTGGAAGATATCCTGCTTGTGGGAGATGAAATTCCCTGCAGATGGGCTAACTGCATTAGAGATTCACTTCTGAAAAACCTCCTGGTGGGTGCAACGGCAACGTATGTTCAGACCAAGTGAGTGATGGACAGCAGCATCCAGTCAGGGTCCTGCTTGGTAACTGTCCTAAAGCATGAGAAGAGGCAGTGATTTATGACAACCCCTTAGAGGAGGGGATTCAGTTATGGCACTGCATGGACTAACTCAATAAGAGAAAATCAGACCAGAAAGCAAATACCTACTTATTACCTACAGATTTATGCTAGGAACCAAGCAAAAAGAAATAACCTGAGTTACTTTACTTTCATCATTTTAAGTGTGTGAGTGTGGAAGGTTCTGTGCATATTTTTAACTTCCTGGGAACTAAATCCTGAAAGGAAATACAGTTTTGGAGGTCTTGATTTCAACCCCAGATGCGCAGAACGCATCTGGCTTGATGTGCCTGGCCCCATTTCCCTAGAATGTATTCAGTTCAGTGGTGTGCTGCACCGCTCCAGAGCAGGCAGCAGGCAGCTTTCCACAGTCTGCTACGTCTTCTAGCTGTAAACCAAGGGCAAAACTGATGTACTTATCTCAGTAAGACTTTGTATAAACCTTCATTAAAAAGGGGCTTTATGAAGGAAAAGTGCTCCATATCCAGGCCTTGGCCCTGTGTAGAGGAGCAAGACACTAATGGCTTCAAGAACTAAAGATTCCAGGTCTCTAAACAGCAATCTGATGAAGATCATCCTCAAAAATCTTACAGCAGTGTCCTGTCTCTTTTCCCTTCCAAAGAAAAACAACAGTTCAACAAAAATGTGCAACGGACCACCTTCTCAAAATTACTACTGCAGCCATTTTTAATGGGTGACTCTCATGAATCCTATTCATTTTTTATATCCCCACAGAGAAGCCAGTAATTGATATGGGTTAGACACCAACTGTAGATCTCAATAGTGATTTTACTGATGCACGGCTCAGGAGGACCTAGCAGCCACCATGTCATTAGCAAAGGAGAGGTACCTGAACACGTCGTCAAAATAAGAGAGGCCTGAAATAGCACGGAGCTTTGCCTTCTTCCCCAGAGCTTTGCCAGCCCTTGGCATGCCTTTTTTGTGCATCCCTGTGCTTGCAAGCCATGGAGTGCTGTCCAGCTCGGAGCTGGCAAGGACAAGGGAACGGAGAAACCCTGCAGGGGTGTTTGCTTTAAAGCAGATGCAATTATCAGAAATCAGGCCAAGCTCAGAATAGCCTGTCTAGGGAGGCTCAGACTCTGCGATAAACAGGAAACATGGAGAAACATTTGCGTAATAGTTAAAAGAGAAAGGAAAAAAGTGATGCTTTCTCTGTCACACAACGCTGTGTCACGTCACAGGGTCCCTACCACAGCCTGGGTTGCCTCATACCCCGGCAGGTTACTGCCTGCGCGGCACTCCAGTGCCCAAGGAAAGAGCTGTGAAAGGCTGTGCAGGGCAAATGGAGACACATCACTAACTTGTAACCTTCTAGGTGCCAATTAGAGGTTTTAAAAATCTATGCAGGAGGCTGATTTGACAGGATGCTCCAGCAATTCAGCTAATGACGAAATGCAACATGAGGGCAACACGACCCTTAGAGGAATAATGCAAAACTCCGGTTCCCTCTCCTCCATCTCTACTTCACTCTCCCTCTTCCCCAGAGGAAATCACATCTCTCTGGTTTAAGCCCATCTTGTCAGCACAGTTTTCACTAGCAACAAGTGCTCTGCTCTCACAGACACACGGGGTGCTAATTCACCTAGAAGGCAAGGAGAGCAGGTCGCAGCAGCCTGAAGGTTTGTCTCAGTGATGAAGGTTTCCTTTTCTCTTTTATTCATTTGCTCAACAACAATTGGGTCACCCATGTGGTGCTGTGAGAACTTGAAAAATTAGGTGGACAGCTGTCTCATATTACCAGGCTGTATTTTATCTACCAAATCTGTGCCAGCACTATGCAACAGTCATTAGCAGCAGTGTTTCTCAAAGGACACCTACTCCCAAAAAGCTGGGGAACAGCAGATGACACTTCTCCTTGGATACTCTGAAGTTCACCAGCAGCACACCACAAATCTCCCTCTTTCTCCACTGACACCAGTGGCTCCTATATGGCTCAAAATGCTGGCCTGAGAAGCAAGTCTGGAGCTGCAGAAGTGGGAAGGGGCAGTAAACAGGATGTGCTGCAGCCTGCAAACGTGTTGTGCCTTTTTTCTCACTCACAGCAAAAATTGGGGGTGTATGTGTGGGGTGTGGTAGGTTTTCATGTGAAAATTAAGCTCTCTAATGTTGACTCTGCTTTGCTTTGAAGTAATTAATGAAATAATTTCCAGAACTCATGGCCGTCCTTCAGTTACTAGAAACCTGGGCATGAACTTTCTCTGAATACAGAATTATTTAGATGCAGGATGAACTTCAAAGGATGCAGAGATTAGGATGCTCATCTAGCTCCTCAGGCTAGAATTCAGACTGAAAGCCTGGTACCAAAATACCTGCTTTCTCCAATGCCTGGCCTGCTGTGCAGTAATTTGCATTGCCATGATGAGAGCACAGAAAGCAGAAAGTAAATCACTGTGATACTTCATTGAGTTGAAGCAGCAAAACCAAAACCTCCTGTCCGATATAGGAGGAAACTAATCTCAAGCTCTTTGGGAAGTCTCTGTTCCTGCCGTATCAGAAACATTGCAGGAACAGACCCTGAGATTTTTTTTTAATTTGGTACTTTTGCTTCCATTTTACGTGGGACTGAAAGTTAAAAATGGTGAAAAATTACTGGCTTTGGTGAAGACCAGCTAGGTCACCTGTTCACTCCTTCCCATAATCACAGAATAAATAGGCTACTGCTGAAATCAGAAGAAAACAGCATTAAAGCAGAAATGGCTTTATACAACAAGTAACTGTAGGCCCAGTATAGCCTGTACACTGGGTCATCACTGCTGTGGAGCTATCATTCCTCCAAACAAACTTAAGCCATTATCATATCTAAGCAATACCACATTTTATCAGTTGCATCGTTAATTTCAATGGGAGCATAAATAGAGTCGAAGTGGGAAAAAATCAGGCTTTAAGTGATTAAAGCATCTTCCCCTGCAGCTTTGAATTTAGTTGATTTTTTTACTTAAAGTTGCCTTTCATTACATTTATCCAAAGCTTCTTCAAGCAGGCCATTATGGAAGGAAATGGAGAACCACAGAAGTTGTCCATCTACAGAGAATATTTCCTGCTGCTACTGTAGCTATTAGCTTCACATTTCTGAATATACTGAGCCAGATTCAAAATGTATTGAAGTCAATAAAAGACATCACTGACTTAAGTGGGCTTTGAATCAGACCTTCTAATGATCATTAAGTGGTATCTGGAAGAAATCTTTTATTACACAATTTTGACTAATTAAATGCTTTTACATGAATTCAGGTTTTCAGCTCAGTACTAGTAATTACAAAAGATTCTATAAAAAGTGGATAAATGAGGGGGGAAACTAGACTCAGATCTCCACAGAATCAGGCAGCTAGACAACGCTGTACAAAATACTTACAACAAACACGACAAAATTACTGGAAAGCTGAGCAATTCTTCATTTTATTGAAAGCTCTATTACAGGCTCATTCCACCACAATTTTTGTTTGCATGCCTGCTTCTCAAAGCTATTTCCCCATAACTGAAAATGAAAATAGGTATGTGTGAGAAGGAAGTGAGATGCATATTTGATGTTAAAATTTGCATGTGCAAACTTCTATACCATGAAGCTTGCGTAGGGAAATTTATTTTCCACAAACCACTATCATAACAGGATGTCAGTTTCTACTTGTCTTCATTGAAACAAGTATTTTTCCATAGTCCCTTCAAAACCGCAACTCTAAAGCTCCACCAAATTTCAAAATTTGGCATAAAGTCTGAGGGTATGAAGTCAGCCGAGTGGATACTATGAGAGTCTTCTCGAAGAATCCTGTCCGCTGGTGCCCATGTACCTCCATAAGAGGAGAGGACTCCTGGCCTGGCACGTTGATTCCAAGACCTTGAAGTGACAGGGTTTGGATCCTACAGGTACCTAACCATGGAAAATCCTACCCATGACCTTCATGGTTTAACCTGGTAGTTAACACTTGTGGTGTTCTTCACTGCTCTGCCATAGGCTACTGAGTCAATATGGCACTCAGACTTATCTGCAGCATGTGCTTCTTTAAGAAGCATCAGGCCTTCATGCAAGAGACACTGATGGGAGCTGACAAGGAGTGGATTTATTCATTCAGCACTTGAGATTATCTGCTGCCCGGTGGTACACAGCTAACAAGTGACTGACGTGCAAGCCTCTGCCAGCAGTCAGCGGAATCGGCCCCTTACACCAGAAGGCAAATAGCCTCCCTGTGCCTCCTGTCACCTTCAGCGAGTGCCACATCCTGGCTGCCACCGCGAGTAGTGCGGGACACAGAACACAAACCAACAGCCACTCTGCAGGAGAAATAACCTGATCTTTGACTTATCTTTTTCCCTCCTTATCCTGGATTTTCATGTTAATGCGCACTGTGCTTTCTTTGACCCAAAGCAGAATGTTTGCACAGCTGCTTTTTTTGCTGGGGGAAAAAAAAGTAACTCACATGCAGCCAGCCCAGTGTTTAAAAGAAATCCGCTACCCCCAATCAGCAGCGACAGCCAAGCCTGTGTGAACACCGATTACCTCCAAAGCAGCACACTCAGTCCCTCTCGTGCCAGCAGCCCTCCCTGCCATGCCAGACCTGCAGTGCTCACTCCAAACTTCGAAATTTAAGTCTAACCCCAACAAGCAATGCTGTAGGCAATGCTCACTTGCAGCTTTTTCCCCCTGAAGGACCAACAAACTTATGCCTGGCTCATTTCAGGGATTTATATGTTAAAGAAGGCAAGAGAAGGAAGCCAACAGGCCCTGTACAGGAGCGCAGGAAAGGAGTGCAGGAAAGGAGCGCAATCCGTAACTCATTTTCCCCCAGTAGAAGTTACTTCTACTGAAGGTAGAAGATATATTCAAGAACATTTAATGCCTTGTGGGGTGCTACACTCAGCTACAGAAAAACAGTCACTACACACAGAGGAGAAACAAGCTGCAAAATTGAGGGGTACGGAGAGTTCAACTTCAAATAACACAAGTGCAGAGCTCCTTGTATTATTTGAGACATTACAGATTTAATATGGGCAGTACCAAACACAACATTGGAATGTCTGAGCTAAAGAGTGGGTGGAGGATGCAGGAGATGCTGAATCCCATTAAGGGAATACGGGCAAGCACAAAGGAGGTGGTATAGCACAGCACAGCGTAACATTCTGCCAAAAATACAGTGTAGAGCTTCTGAGAGAATTGGTTGAGGGTACGATAAGGCAAAGAGTTTCCCAGGAGCATCCAGGAAAGGGACTGAGACAGTGAAGCAACACTGACAGTGCCATGGACTGGATCCTTAAGGGAGTTCACCATCAGTAGGAAGAGAAATTCAAAAGCACAGTTTTGGAAAAGCTTCAAAGGATAAACTCTCCACCATTTCCTATGTGTCTTGGCTAGCATCTTTCCCTCTCTTCCTCTTTTTCTCTATTAGTCACGCTGGCCTTGTTTAGCTCTTTGGCATTGTCTTACGCAAACGTCCTTTACACTTGCTCCCCAATAATCTTCCAGAAGCAATCAACAGGATTGCTGCTGTTTCCTTCTCTACATCTTTCCTTAATAGCCATCTCTGTTTCCCTAAGAAATAAGGCAGGTAACAAATACTCCAGGAGAGGGCAGAATAGCTGGAGCATTGCAGAAGGTTGGAGGCAGAATGCCAGACTCCATTCCTGCCTTGCCCTGCTCCACAACAAGCCTATTGATGTCAGTCATTTCAAAGTGTGGAAAACAGATAATACAATTTTTGTTATTCTACTATATTCTCCTGTCCTTCCCTTTTGGGTGCCCCTTGACTCTTTAGATGGATATTTGTGTGTACTTTTATATTAGGATCTCATTTCAGCTGAGTTAATAAACTCGGCAAGATGCAAATGGTTGGCATCTAGAATGGATTCTCCATCCTGATAGTCTCTCACAGCTGGCAGTGATGGAAGAAGACTGAAGCAACCCACAGCTCTCCCCTTTGTTTCCATTTTCTAAATATGCTGTTGAAGCACAATTGCACCTCCCAGAGGGACATGGTCCCAGACAAACAGCAGCATGGACCTCATCCAGGAACTGTGAGAAGACCAAGGGCAACACAGACTCACAAAGTTCATGTTTGCTCTGTGCTTTGCAATGAAGAGGGAGCCTTGAGCGGAGGCCTGGCAGCTGCAGGCAGAGCATCAACAGCTGACTTTCTGCCAAACTGTGTAGCCACCGGCTGTGTACTCAGGGAGGCCAAGCAACCCTTCGGCCCAGCTCTTCTTCCACAGCAATTCCGCAACAGTTTCTATTGCTCTGCAGCACAAACAGCAGCTCCTGTGAACAGCTCTACATTGGCACTTGTATGTCCATCCCATCTTAGGGACACTGATCTCAACAACTATTTATTCTTACCCATGATGTTGAAATTAGTCTGATTTGTCCATAAAATAAGTGCTCTGAGCACAGACTGTGTCCAAGGAACGCACTTGTTCAGTGTCTCTCTGTAATGACACGACCGTAACTGGTGTATCTCTATGATGACAGGAACCAGCCCTTCAGTACCAAAAATCCCTGCCTACTCATCTGTGTGGGGGATTATAACTTTTTAATGTAGACCCACCTCAACCACAAACATGTCTTTTCACATCTTGCAAGACAGGCCTGCACAGAATGGGAAATCAACAGTGCCCTCTCAATATCTTCATCTCTGGGCTATGTGTTTGGATCTAGCCAACAAGAGACCGGCTCAGAGCCTGTTACTCTCAGCTCTTCAGTGACTCACACAGCAAAATTAGCTTTATGGACTCAGCCCCAGTTCCAGGTCAGGAGTAAACTGTTGGTGGGCAGTTAAACCGCTGTCCCCTCCCTTCAACTACCGCACTTGCTGAGAAATGACACAAGCTGTCAAAATGATGCTAGCCCTGATGCAACAGCTTTGCTTGTGGTACCTGCCACTTCTTCCTTCTGCATCAGGGATACAGCAAAGATAGCAACACTGGCTGGGAGCTTTCCATTGGGTTTTAATCTGCAAAAGAATGGCTAATAAGGCAGGAATTGTAGTACAAAGCAAGAGGCAGAAAGAGAGAGGACAGGAAGAAATAAAATTCCATATTTTGCCTCAGTCTTGAGGCTGCCTGTACTCACTCCCTGCCTCTCCTCAGGTTCAGCCTGCAAAAAACAGACATTACAGCAAGACTTGTACTCCCCTCAGTGAAGACAACGTCTTCCTCTGTTTTGTACAAGCAACAGAAGCAGCAGAAAATTAGTCGATTGCTGCCATCAGCATCCAGGATCTCTAACAGCTGGGAGTTAAGAGATCAAAGACAGCAATGAAGGAACATTTTGTTTCTCAGTTATTTTAGCTCTCCTCTTCTCATATCCTTCCCATCACACACCAGTGTGTGTGTCACCACCTTATTGCTGGAGATGTTGATGACATCTTGCAGCCTATCAACATCAATATCGGGACCAAGAAACCTCTTAGCAAGGTTGTAAACCTTACAAACAACATTGTAAAGACAGGCTCTTGAGCATCTCAGAACAGGTGATGAGGACAAGCGAAGTCATTCCTTCTCCGCATTGTCCAAACCTCCATGAGAAAGGAGGGCTCAGACATCTCTGTCAAGGTCCTTAAAGAAGGGTCCAGCATATTCTCTGCAGCTGAATACAACTGCTTTACACATCTTCGTTATATTTTCCAATACATTATTCAGTCTGGTCGGACTTTCAGAAGTACTTAGCATTGGTCTATCTTTTTATCTCAAAGTTCCTGGGACTCTTACTACTAAATGAGAACACTCAGCCAGCAACAAATGGCAAATTCTACCTTTTAGTTCTAAGTCTCTAGAGATGCATCTTGTAATATAATGCCTGCCTCCCTATTTATGAATCTATGCCTTGAACATTACCTCCCAGATCCTGCAGTATTTCTGAGCCTTTCTGAGTCCTAACGGTGAATTCTTCAGCTTCACCATAGCCAAAAGCATTCCCTAACCTAAACTAGATCATCTTTTCCACATAGTGACAAGCACTTCTGCAGTACAGAAAACTTCTCCCTTGAACTACCTGTGTCGCTCCAAAGCAACTAATAGGTTTATGGCAAGTGGTATACTGCAGTGCAGATGTACACACCAACACAGCATTATTGCATAGAGACCAGGAAGAACAAAGAAATGACGGCATTTTAAACTTGAGGAAGGTGGTTTTTTTCATTAGTTCTAAAGGCGTTGTTGCGGGACGTGCATCTTCAGAATAGTTATCTTCAAGTGCCATTACTTACTTGAGTCTCTTCCCATTCCTTTGTATCTGCCCTATGCAACACATCTAATGCAGAGTTCAAAACTATTTGGCTTCTGATGAAGAACAAAGACAGGATGCAACACTTTGTTATGTCAGGCGATAAGGCATCACTAAAGAATGTGCTAATGACTCAAAAATTATAGAGAGTAACGATAAGCAAATTAACTTAATTCTCTGAAAAGAATGGGCTTGGCTGGACATGCTTACTTTAGCTATTCCTGAAAGTAGCAGGTCAAGCATTCCAAAAAACAGAAGAAAATTTGAAAATTGGGGTTCACTTGAATCATAGCATCTTTGGCCTGTACACCTTGGGATGCTTTGGTATATATACAGGCATCCTCCTTCCACAGTGTAATTCAAAATCCCTTGCACTTGCCGAATGCTTATGATAACACTTACATGTGCAGTTTCAAAAATGCTCGCAAAAAATTTGCTAAGAAGATGGCAGGCTAAATTTGAAACCAGCAATACTTGAAATGGACAGCTGGGCTAGATCTATACCCCGCCCCGCCTCAACTTTTCAGCATTTTTCTGCCAGAGATCACATTCATCAGTCAGCTGAACCTTGTTCCCAGATGTTTGGAACATGCAAAAAACAACCTGTGAATTGAGGAGTTTTCCAAGACTCAGCAATATGGTCACAACAGAGTTTTGGAATGAAAAGGCAAGGGATGCTGTTCATGTTATCTTCTTCTCTACAGAAAAGAAAACCAATTACATCTCTTCATAGGAGACATAATTAGCTCTCTTCTTTCCAATGGAGAAAGCCTTTCCATCCCTGAAAAGCTTATATTGTCTCCCACGCAAACACGGGACAGACAAAAACCCCATCAAAATCTTGCTGAGGTGGATGCCATGCTGAGGAAACCCAGCAGTAACCTCAGATAGGAGGAAACAGTGCCTGTGCTGCGAGGTTCACATGTTGAATCCTGACTTATGCACATGTATTTGGGAGGAAAGTACAGCAGAGATGCTCTCTGTGCACCATACAGAACTCAGTGGGTTTGTATATAAAACCTCAAGATATTTAGGGGTAGCTGATCATTACATTGACATATGTATGATGGCAGGGATTGGAGTGCCTTCTACTGCTGTATGATATGATTTGTGTGTAGGTCAGAAGCTTTATTTGTGTACTACCTCCTACGCTTAGGCTCATTCCTGCACCGAAACAGAAATAATCCCTGTTCACAGTCCCTCCCCTGGGTAGGAAATGTGCACTCCAGGTAAATGATTTGCCTTCTATGCTTTGTTCCTAGACACCATGGGACAGCAGGGCATCACTTTCTTTTAGTTGCTCTGTGCTGGACATATTTCGCCAGGTCCAAGGAGTCAAGGTGAACTAAGACTTCTGCGAAGTACCCTTGCAGGGTACTCAGGAAAGCTCTGTGCAAGTTTGCCCCAAGCCCATCTCACATTTTCTTTGCCAGAGGAACATAGTAACATTGATGAGTCCCTTTTGTTTCTGAAAGCCCTAAAATTATTGCTGGTGCCATTCAGAGCAAAAGGCTGGGGCAGCAGCTGATAAGGAATCATGATGATTTTAGGAGGCCAGCCCTCTTCTCTGCAGAGATACACATAACCATTAAACAGAGCTGAGGCAGCTTTCTCCTCCCTTGGTAACAGTCTTACTCCATCCCAAGTGGACAACTTGAGGGTTATCTAGAGTTTTGTCATATCCTTTGGTATCATTTTGCTGCCCACAGGTTCCTGTATTTAGAGTAGCGTAATGTTACACATCCAAACTGGGAGCCTGTTCTTTATTTTGGAGTGGATTACTTATGCCACCACAGAAGCCACGCAAGAACAACTACGTTCTGTGAAATCCAAGGACCGTGATAGCCTTTTTCTGACTATTCCTCTTCTGTTTTTACATTCTTATGCTTGCTAATTTTTCTAAACCGTTAACCTTTTCTGCTCCATACTACTTTTTTTCTTAGGCAGAAGTGATTTTCCTTGCAATTTTCCAGACCTCTTCCATGTTCCCTTCAGAGTGGCTGGGGACATGAACTTGTAGAAAATGTTTTACTTCCGTTTCAACAAAGTGTTTAACTTTATGCTTTAGTCTGCACCACTACTATATAGTCTAGGGTCTACCTGCAAGCAATAGAAAGACAGCAAAATGGTGAAAAAAGGTGAGGAAAAAATTACCTTGTGACTTCTAGCAAACCTATAGGAGAATAACACATGTAGTCTGAAAGTTCTTGGTGGCCTTGTTTTTGGTGGTCAACCAGGAAGTGGGGATAGTCATTACTTCTGACCCTATAAACATGCATTTTGCAGAGCTACTTTTATTGATGTGATTCCTTTGTGCATGTCTTCATTTACCCAGGGAACTAGGCACTGTTGTCCCTCTTCCCTCTGTGGGAACAGTGACCTGTTTGAGAAAACTGAGATGTCTCCACAGGGTATAATTTAGCACTCTCCAGGCATACCAAGATCTCTGAAGCACTGTTGTATCGCTCTGATCCATTATCTTGCTCATGATCTGCAAATGATCAGTCATTTAAAGCCCACAGGAGAGCGGGTTGCTGCCTACCTACTGAAGGCCTGAGTTTGTCAGTTCTGTATCTTCAAACAAATCAGCAGAAGCTTCACTTATGGAAAATACATAAAAGCGTACAGCTTTGATACCCTCTCATTAAGGAAATACGAAGCAGTTCTTTATATCTGAAAAAGGAAATAAGCAAAAGAGGAAAAAACCCAAAGCAAACAGCCCTCCCTTAAACATGGTCTGAGTATTTTCAAATATGACGTTCCTTGTACAGGGAAAGCAAACATGTAGTGCATAGCTGTGTCCTTTCCTTGATCTGAACTGTAATGGCTCTTCCTCATCCTGTTCTATGATAGGTGTGCATATTCTCCAAGCCTCTGGCTGGGAGTCAGCATCTCCGTTCAGCTCTTCAGTGGAATAACTCTGCTGATGATCTCCTTTAGACCTGAGGATTCACTTAACCACCCAGTTTGCAGCAGGCTTCCTTCTCCTGGGAGAAGTGTCTGATGTTACAAGTGAACCCAGGACCTCAGAGATGAAACAGGACTGCAAGAATCTACAGAGGGTTTACATGAATGAATGAGTTTGATTTTAAAATTTAGGCCAGAGGCAGCCCGCCCAGCCTCATTTTTTCTCCCTCATACTGTTTATTCAACCAAAAGGATTTTCAGACAACCTGAGGGGATTGCCTTCATGGGTGAGTGTGCATTTTACCAGAAGTCCTATTTGGCATAATGACTTTTATTATAAGCATTTTGGTTCTGTTGCCCCTGCTGCATGCTGCTTTTCTTGGCTTTCTGGCTGCCTCCAAGTCCTATGCAAACTTCTCTTTTCACAACGCAATGGGGATCTAGCAGACGCATAGATTACGTAGTTGAACAATCACTTTATGCCTCAAGCACTGCCAGTTTACTGTGCAGCTTAGGAGGGCATATATATACCGTTGTTCTGCTATGGAAAACTAATGTGCCTTTCTAGATTTTGCTCAAAACACCACCTGCATTTTGCAGGAGTGATCCTAAACCAGCAGAACGAGTCCGGCAAGGGGTTAAAATAGGATTTGTATTTTATTTTTACCCAGTCTGGAGAATTCCCTTCTTTCCTTTTTCTCTTCTCCTTATGACACCTCTTTAAATAGACTTGCTTTTTCCAGCCCCAAACCCACCTAATGCCAAGGGGTCAAGCTACGTTTCTCAAGTCCTTTGTTCTCCGGAGCAGTATGGGGGCGCGAGATAAGTCTTTGCTGAAGCCACCAACGATTAAGACATCAGCACCATTAAGAGCCGCTGCCTTCTGTGCAGTCAGCTCTCTGTAAGCCGCCCCCGTCCCTCCGCCGTATCGGAGCAGCCTGCCTCTCCCTGGGGGATCCCCAAAGCCAGCTCTGCAATGGGGCTTGTGCTCTGCTCCTCACATCCAGCCTGCCTGCTCATTAATCATTTGAGATGCAACTGCTACTGCCACCGCTGCAGACACCTAAAGACTGAGGATGTTGTCTCCTCCTCGCTATGGAAGACTTTTCTCCCTTCCTCAACTGTTTTTAAAGGGAAACATCTTTTTTTTTCTTCTTCTTTTTTTTTTCCCCCTGCAACAGGCGAATAAATGTTCTGACCTTAAAAGCAGGAAAAAGAGTTGTACTGCAGTCCTCACGGCAGCTGTGGCTGGCTCTCTGTTACACTGACATTCCAGCAGAGACAAGGCATTAAAATGTATGCATGGAAGCAACCTCCCATGCAAAAGGCCACTGTAATTGTTGCAGAGTTGGACTAAAGACTCTGTGCCAGTTTCGCACCCAGGTATGTCAGGGCACATGCAAGTGCCAGCTGTTGGGTGAAGCACAGCTATTCTCCTTCAGTCCCTAGATTACAAAGTATGGGAAGCAAAACAGAAGTCAGAGCATTTGTGAGGCTACTCTAACCTACCCTTAGAGACAGCCATCTTTATTCCCTCTAATGCAGCAGAGAGACTTGAGAAAGCAGGCTGTGCCCTTCAAGCTACCGACAAACATAACTGCTTGGCAAAATGCAGTATGCAATACCAAAAGGGAAGTCCTCTTTCGGTAATAGCTTTTCCAAGCCAAAGATCAGTCAGCAGCCAGAAAAAGACTATCAAGCATTTCCAAAACACAAGGCGTGTTCCCATTTTTCAACTAATCAACAGAAAAATAAGGGAGCTGCACAAGACCTGATATGCTGGTACAAAGTAGGTGCAGTGATGTCAGAGCTCCTATTCCCTGCGCAGCACTGGCTGAGCACAAACAACGCTCACCCCTTCACTGATCACAGAGTACTCTTACAATGTGGGTATTTTGTCCTGCAGGACAAATAGAAAGAAGCAGGAATCCAGAGAGAAATGAAGAAAACTAACTGCTTCCTGCAGACCCCTAGGGCAGCTCTGATGCGCTCGGGGTGATGCTTCTAGCTTCACACAGGACTTTGCCCATCCAACAGCTCCACTCAAACCCACTGAGAGAGGATTTAATGTTCCTTTGGTGGTCCATTCCATTTCCATCCCCACCCCAGCTCTGGGAGTGGCCAGGCGCAAGGTGGGTCTTTTCAAGAATACTCGTCACCCTTTCCGTATTCCATTCTTCAGCCCTTTCCAACCAATTTTAATTGGGGTTCCTGGAACAAGCAGACACTTCAGAACAGTGTCACTATCACATCGATGGCAGCTCCAGGACCTGCGGGGCACATGTGAGTGGGCAGGATGTATTAGAAAGCATCAGCACTGAACACCTCACTGGCACATCTCCCTCACTAGCACATCTCCCTTACTGGGGACTGTTGTCAGTCATTGTAAAGCAACCTCTCGGTTCTAACATAACTTGGCTCAGGCCCCTGATACATGCTAGCACTCTTTTCATTCCCAAGAAAAATATTCTTCTAACTGGAGCACAGGGGATTTTCTTACATCAGGACTAAAGAATTTTCAGCCTCATCGTAAATATTTTTTTCCACAAAAAAAGTGCAATTATCATAATTTTAAAAAAAATCACCATTGAGAAACACTAAAAAGCTTTCTGTAATACTGCTTACCGTTAGTTTTTTCTTCCCTCTGGGAATTCCAGCAGTGCCAGTGGGAGCTTCATCAGCTGCTGACAACTCCCCCCATCTGGAATCCCCTCAAGGAAGGATGTTTCCCCTCTGGCAACTCTCCTGCGGGTGGCAGCAGCAGGTAACGCCCACATTTTGGGAACGTTCAGTAATTTTCGGTTCTCCACACTTAAGCACTCTGGAGACAGATTTTCAGCTGCTGAACTACCCGCAGCTAACATTTTAAGAAGAATCCCCTTTCCAATTACGCACGATATAAAAATTGGATTTTCAAGTTGCTCAGGTGCTATAGCTGACTGGGTCTAATGAAAACATGGCCTAATGATGCAAGTTGAGCCCCTCTTGAAAGTCAAGGCCTAAGCCCTAAATTTTGGAGGTGCTGAGAGGCTGCTGTGGGGTCCCAGCAGCGGTGGGAGTAGTCAGTCTCATTACAGCAAATGTCTTCTACATATTCCTCAATAAAACCACCCCAAATACTAGACACCTCTATACTATTTGTCATAAACACACATATAAAACAGAGAGAATATTAAAATAAAATAAAAGGTGTAATGACTTTGTAATGACTTTGTAATGACTTTGTAATGACTGTAGTAATGGAACTACATACATAGTTCCAAACTTGAATCTGAAAGAGGTCTGCATCCAAACTCACCTTTGACATATCTCTAAACAAAATGATAACCACCTAAAACCTGGAGATTTCATTGAGTGGGGTTAAAGTTGGAATGATTATCTGCAATGATAACCAAAGGAAGCCATAAAGCTGTCTAAGGATCTCATAACTTAGTCTGGATTCATTTGGTCTGGAAATAAAGTATCAAGACCGGCTTGCTCTGACAGGGTATACAAGGGAGAGTGTGAGGTACAGGCGCTGATTTGGGATTCAGAAAGCGTAGCTTCACTTTCTGATTTTCTTGATAGCTTCTTTTGCCCTGGATGGGTTACTTAATCTATCTGTGCCTTAGTTTGGCATTTAGAGAATAGAGGCAGTAAGATATTTGACTTCTTCCACATTTTTCTGCCCTTTTACATGCATTGCATGTTTACACTGTAATTTCTTCAGGTCAGAGACGGTCCCTTGTTTTGTTTTTAAACACAGCAACAGTGCCTAGGATGCAAGCTAAGACACACCCTCTGACAAACACTGACAAAAAATGACATTTCAAATGTCACCACTAACTCAATGTACAGCCTGCAGAGAATGAAGCAGTGGGGGGTGAAGTCTGCAATATGTCATGTGGAGCAAAATGTAAGTTCAAAGCATGCTGTCACAGCTGAGCACCTGATTGTGGTTGGTGCTGGTGCTTTTCTCTACTGCGTTGGCTCCACGCAAGGAGGTGGGAGTCAGCAACTGTCCTCGTGTAAGTCAGAAGCAAGCAGAGACACCACACACCCTCTGAGCACAGGAAAATAGAGTGCTTCCTAAGGGAGGGAGGGCAGGCGGCATTACAGGTAAACTAGAAATAATAGAGCAAGCTTCATGCTGAAAGCAGGAAATCTTTGTCATGACAACAGAGCGCGCTGTTAAAACTATACAAGCACAGAGAATGTAAAGACAGGCAGTATTCTGGGTCTCCAGCTCTCAGTAGGGAGGAACTGGCAGGACTGCAGCAGTGAATGATGGTTTATTTTTAACAACAGTTACTAAAGCAGGAGCTGGTGATTTTGTTTGTTTGTCACTTTTTATTTCATCCAATGCTCTAGATGGATACTAGCTCCTTTTGCAAGTTTGTTTTTTTTTTTATATTTATTATTGTTTCTCCTTGAAGCAGGGACTGCAAATGCTGTGATAAGTAGACTGAAAGGTTCACTTAGTTTCAGCTGCCGTTTCCCTAAGTGCTTCTGTGTCCCCCATTGAACTGCTGTTTTGTAACGCTGTGGAGGTGGAGCACACTTTGGGGATATTCCACAGCTCTCCCCCTGCCTCCACCACACCACAAAAGAACCATTTTTCCTCACCCTTCCTTTCACCCTTTCCTTCCTGTAAGGGGACAAGAACCACCAAGGAAGAAAGATGTACCATCACCTTCTTCCGGCCTTTTTGCGCCCACCAAAATCTTGCAAATCTAAAGCATTAACTAAGCAGTTTTGTGCTTCGCTCCTCCCCACGTCCTTCAGGGTGCGTGAACACAGCTTGCTGCAGACCAACAAGCCACCCAGCAAACGCTTCACATTGTGGACTAACACTGGGGGAGCAGAAGATCTAGAGCTGCAGCTCAGTGGTCTGAGGAAAAAGCTCTGCCAGTTTGTGCCCCTTAATAACGGGCAGTGAGCATAGAGGGCAAGCGTGACTAGGTAGGAGAAAAGAGGCTATCTAGGGAATCGTGCAACACGAATGCCGGGCTTTGCAGTCCATAATAGGGGTGAGTCAGACTCTGAGTTGCTGTGCTGCTATCTTGGTTTCAGTAGATGCTAATTCAGCTGGTCAGGTAACGTGTGCTTTTAGGAGGCTAATACCAGCAAGCATATTGAGGCTTTGGGACTTTTCCAGGCTTCAGAGCTGTTCCATCTATACTAAAGGGAAGAAGCACTTGCAAAACGCAAATCCACAGCAGGGTCTGGGATACCAGCCTCCTTCAGAATCTGCTGGGGTGAGGAATGACAGAAGACTGTGATCTGCTAGTGGGGCAGTTTATTCTGCTGTGGTGCTTTCAGAGGCAGCCGGAAGCACTGTGTGTGGAAGGTCTCAGTTTCAAGCAGACACCTTCTACAAGCTTCGTAAAAACATTACATGGAAACTTTTAACAAAAGAGGGAATAAAACATTGGGACAGAATGACACTGCTCCCTGCTCTGCTTCTTATGTACCCAGCAGGATTTGAGGGTTTCCTTTAGAGGGCAAAGTGCCCAACCTAAAGCCTGCTGCAACACACTCAAGAGACTGATACTGGAGGGCATCAGATCAGGACCTACAAGGCTTTTGGACTTGCACTACCATATCTGCAAACTCTTAGCTGGTCTTTCTACGTGAAGTGGGGAGGTAATAAACAGGGAAGAGACTCGGTGCCTCCTCTTTCCTGAAGGGATAGTTCACATGCAGTGAGCAGCCACACAGTCCTCTGGGTGCTGGTGCATGAGGTAGAACAGACACAGCTCTTCCCTTCAGTAGCTATATGGACCCGCAGTGCTGACAGTAACAACAGCTTGTTGTTGTCAGCTAACAAAGCAGCTATGATGACAGCAGTGTGCTGAGAGCAGACCTAGGCAGAGGCAGGGTGCCATTTTTAGGGTTATTTTATTCCGACTGGAACTGTGCTCCAGCCCCTTGAGAGCTGACCCTTTTCACTGAGCTTTCTGGAGGGAGCAAAGTAGCGGAGGTGAGATTCTCAGCCGAGACATCAGAGCCAAGCTGTTCTCTGAACCACTCTTTGTTGCCGTCTCTTCACAAGCCTGCAGCCTCCACTCCCTCCTCCCCTTCCCAAAAATAAAGCTCCATGATGTAAAAACATTCCTTTGGGGCTGGAGGTGGAAAAACTAGGACACCACAGTTCGGAAAACGCTCAGCACTGCATGAAATATTCACTATCAACCGAAACAGGTTTACCCGGAGGAGGGTATGATGAAGAGGGAATGGGGAATCAATTTTACTGTCCTATGGTTTGTTATTCTGCCTTCTCTTCTCCAAATAAGCTAAGCTTTTTGGAAGCTTCTGTCTGACCCAGTTCTCATTCCCTCACTTTTCAGTCCCTCTACCCCTCCTGTTTTATGAGCAAATAAACATGAATCCTAAAGGCATCCTTGCCCAATCCTAAATACTGCTGCTTTCCAGAACAGGACTAATAATGTAATGATGCATCAGAGAGAGAAAGAGAGCGCACGTGCAGCTGAGCGATCCATCATCTGTGCACCAGGGGGATGGGAAAGCACTGAGTAGTGTCCCCCAGCCCTTGTAAAGGGCCTTCCCCTTCTCTTTGCAGAAACGGCAAGAACAAAACAAAGGGTACAAGAACGGCCATTTCTTTCCTCTCTGCCCTGCAGATGTTGCACTTCAGGATCAGAAGTGAATCAAATTACCTCTCTCTGTAACTGATCACCAAGTTTTTTGTACTGGTTTTTGCTCGATGCAAATGATAGGAAGAAGCCTGGAAAGCAGGAGAAAAGGCTGTAGTGACGTATCAGCCTCACGTGTTCGCATTCTACCTGCGGCAGTTATATGTTTCGGTGCAACCCCAGCCCAAAGCAAAATTAACTGGGTGACTTTGTGTCCAGGCATACGTGAGGTTCAGCCACATCACCAGATATACAACGTCCCAAGCAATAATGAGGGGTTCAGATGGTGCAATGGGAAAAAAGGGAAAAGATCAGGAGGAGTGGTGAGAGGGATGACATGAACTGAATCTGTGGTCCCCTGTGGGTATCCCTGGGTGGGATATCAAGGCAAAGCTGAAATGCCCTGGAGGAGCTGCAAGGGAGGAAGATGATGTTTGTCTGCCTGGGAAACAGCCCCTAAACTCTTGTAATACCCACCAGGAACTTAACCCCCTGCCCAGGATTTTCAGCACTCAGTGCATTCAGACAACACATATGGGGAATCACACATTTAATTTTTTTTCAATGAGCTCTCACAGAGAATGGGGCTTAGACACAAAGCCCAGCTCCCATATATCGCCAGCTTAAAAAAAAAAAAGCTACGATTGAAAGCTAATCTGCAATGAATACATTTTCTGCTCAACTAAACCCCAAACACATTTTATCAAACAAAGGAGCTCTCTAAATGATCACCTGCTCCAAAGGGCATTTTCCTAATGGCGAAGAGCATGCGCACTCGGTACTTGTTCCCCTACAAGTGAACAAGAAGCTGTATCATCCTACCAAAACAGGGAAACCACTGGTAAGCTATACTCATCTCACTTGATGCATGGTACCTTCTCCTACCCTCACAGCTTGAGCTGCTTTGCTCGCGCATGTTGTACATTTGATGGGATATCCCAGTGCATCTCTCTGAGACCTCTGAACAGGCACAACAGGCCTAAAGCTATGGCCAAACAGAGCAGTAGTCCATGTAACCCGGATGTGAAGAGTCAGTCCCAAATTTCCCAATACCATACAAAAAGTAGGATTTATTCACTCAGCTGAGTCTGGTCTTATAATTAAATATTTGTGCTGATAAAACAAATCTTTTTACATATTTATCAATTATCATTTTATTATCCACATTTTTCTAAGGCCCCATTTAACATCATGCATTTGTTTTGATACCTCTAAGTAAAAAAAATAGACAGTTCTAGCTTTACTGAGACTGGGAAAGCCATCAGAGGTGGACCTTAAGACTAGGGGTCTGGCTAGGGCAGAGGTTTCCCAACAGATGCTGGCAGTCACTGCTGACAGAAACACACTACCAAACAGAGCATACCTACCCTCTTTGGCTTCTGGCAACCAGCAAGAACCACTTGACCTGAAAAGTCTATCCAACCGTCTCTCTTTAACTCTTGAACCTATACATACTTTAGGCTCCCATGATTTTGCAGCTTCATGATGTGGTTTTTGTTCATTTTAAACCCCCTACCTCAACCATTTAATTGATTTCCTACTCATTCTGGCAGGTCATTCCCATCTCACTTCTCAAAAATTATGTTCTCATGATAGGCCCATGGTCAACAGTAGCCAGGACAAGGGCTCAGATTTTGAAGTATTTGGGAAATGAGGTGAAGGCTACCTTCCAGGACCCATTTTTAATTTTTTTCCCGGAAGTTCACTTCAAGAATTCCACTCACTAACAGCGGCAGTGTTTTCTGCTTTGTTAAGTGAAACTACACAACAAATGATTGTATATGTTTGCCTTTCTTTTTTCTCTGTAAGGACAAAGAAATCTTTTTCCATTCATTAATGGGAAGTTCCTAAATTATAATATGTTAGCTCTTATCACTGATGCTTTTCTAGAGAAGTGATTATTGGAAAGAAAAGAAGATTCTGTAATCAGTAGCAGATTACAATGGAGTGAACGGGTGGGTAACAGGTAAATGCTGTGCCAAGTTGAGATGGAGGAAGAGGACTGGCAGAGAGGAGTCACAGATGAGCTCATATTTATACCAGTGAATTAAATTGATAAATATTTATTACCTACAATGCTCTGCAACAGAGATCTATTTCTTTTTACTACCTGCTGCTTGTATTTTCTTTTAGGAATAAAGTTAGCCTTTATGATCTGAAAATTTGCACATTTACTTTAATTAAAATATATGAGAATAGTTTTTAAAGGGGTGCTCCATTTGAAAAAGGTTAGTTCTATACTGTGCCCCTAGAGGGCTGCAGCGGGAGGTGCTATCGGTGATAGCATCAGGAAGACCACCCGCTGAATAGTAATAGTGTATTTGAGGAATTGCACATCTTTGCTGTACAGGCAGACCCCTTCAGACTAGGCTTCTCACCAGGGGATGGTGTATTTGCTCTCTATACAGTGTCAGGAATATGAAGAAGTCACATGGCCACTGTTCCATTCAAAATTACAGTCTCTGCTGGATATAAACAAGCAAAGCCTTACTACCTGCATGAACCACTATGCGGATTGGTTCTGGTGGCTTCTGTGAGAAAAATCAAGAATGCTCCCGGGGGTTTACAAATTGCTTAAAGAGACACTGTCTAATTCCTACATACTCTGCAGGGCTTATTAAAATCCTCCAGGAGACAGCCACAAGCACAATTAGAGCTGGTTCCAGTAGCACACAGCTGCATCCTGTGATAAGCAGGGGACTGAGTGCACGGCAACACAATTTGACTCAGGCAAAACAGCTATCAGAGGGACTGATCATCGCTATCTTCCCTTCTACTTGCGGTATGCTGCCACTGTGCTGGCAGCAACAAACTTCATAGGGGATAAGCACACCTGGGACAGGGCAGAATTTGGCAGGCACCTGGAACTCAGCAGATGTCAGGTGTTTCATATAGCATGCATTTTCCCTGAAAAGTCCATCCATTTGGATAAACTGACACAACTGGAGACACCAACCCTGTTCTCTTCCACCTGCTAGCTGCATTATTTGGGGAGGCCTGGCCACCACTTATTTATTTCTGAAGAATCTTCTTTGAGAGAGGATCTACACCTTTCTGTCTCCAGGCAGGAATCACCACTGCATGTTCCTTCAGTGACAGCTGGTGGTTTGCCTTCATCCATTAACAGCAGACACAAAGGCCAAGCGAGCTTGCCTACCTTGAGTTTAGGCTCTGGGACATTTCACTAATCAAAATGCCCCAAAGTCTTTCAGGCCCTTGTGCAGCATAAAACCTCAAGAGTCTGGAGTTTCTGGGGCAGAAACACGAAGGGGGAAGGTGAGCAGAACAAAAATTAGTCTCAATCTTAGGGAAGATTTCAATGGGTGGATGAAGGTTCATTTGACGTGCATAGGCCACGCCAGAGCGGTGTCACTGGCCTCCTTGTCCTCTCTAGTGCCAAGGTGGTTTTTCCAGGTAGGGAAGAACACATTAAATGTGAATAAAGGCAGTCTATTGCTGACTGATCCCTTCCACAAGAAAAAAGAGGTCTGCCATCACCATAATATTTTACGTAACACCTGAAAAGGATCTGAAGTGAAAACCTTGGAGTTTGCTGTTTAACTCTGGGTTAGCAACTTGTGCCTCCCTACAAACTGGAAACAATGATACTTAATTTGTAGGACTGTGATATAATTTCATTCACAAATTCTTCATGGGATTCTTGCAAAGCACTGTGAAACTCTACTGAAAAGCAGTGCTCACACAATGTGATACAGGGGAAAGGGATTACGTCGGGAGCAAGACGACCTGGTATCTTTTCTACCTCTGCCACTTACCTTGCATGTGATGCCAGGTACATCACTTCACTTGATCTATTCTTTAATTGACTATTGAGATGGTTAATTTTTGGAGTAAGGATTGCCTATTCCTATCTCTTTGTACAATACCACATTCACGCTTCAGCCAAGTTTATGCTAAATAACACAAATAATTTCTAAGACTATACTCTGTGCTGTATCATTCTGTTAATGTATTTTAGAGAGAAAAGATACTGGATTAGTAAGTGTCAATCAGAAATATAGAAGACCAGCCCCTCAGCAGCTGCCCAAGGAAAGCGCTGGAGATAAATAGCTCATCTATTTCTAACTGGCACATATTGTTCTAAAGGATTATTAATGCCTGCTGCAAACTTGGCTTCCAGTGGGTGCCTTCTCTGGGATCAGTGGGTGTTCACAAAGCTTTTCCTTTGCAGAAGGTGTTAACAGCACTGCTTACAAGCAATATCCCCAGTGCCTGTACTGTCATGGGGATTTCTGCAGATGGCTCACAGTGATGACTGTTAGTAATTTATTACTGTTCCTTGCTCTTCTTCCTTCTTTTCCCTCTAAGCAGCCTCTTTCTAACATTGGCCCTCCCTTCCTTTATCCCTAGCAGACAACCTGCAAGAACACCTTGTCAAAGGGGGGATGCTAGTCCAAATGAGATGGACAGAACGCCTCAGACAGGTGTGCAGCTCAGGAGCAAGTGACAGCACAGCCTTAAGTCAAATGCGTCAGCCCTGGATTAGATAAACTGGCAGCCAGCCGCCAAGATAAAGTGCCTGCCTCTGAATTCAGCAATGTCAATTGTCACAAAGTTAAAAAAGGATGGAGGGAGGGAGAGCGGGGAAGGCACAAGCTCGCGAACACATGCAGGTGAACTAAATTGGACAGGTAAAAAAGAAGACAAGAACAACGCATGCTAAACATACGCCAGTACTGCAAGCTCTGTCCTGCTGACCTTGACCAATGATTAATGTTACTTTAGAGCACATTTGGGTCTCCTCTTAATATGAATCCCTCTGGACTGGAACTGGGAAAAATGCCGCTCAGGCTGCATGAGGGAATCTGCGAGGAGTGGAACACATCTTTATTGCCATTTAAATAATTTCATTGCTGGCAGAAGTTTATGCCTGAATTTCATGCTGTGCAACTTACTTTCTGTGGATCAGGTACCACACCTCCCTGTTGAAAAAAAAAAAAAAAAAAAAAGGCAGACCCAAGTCGGTCATGCTGCGTGAAGAAAGTGGAGGAAAACGAGGGTGGAGAGAGGAGCTGTTCAAACATGCAAGATCTTTCCTTACCTGTTATTCCTCCTGACAGGTTAAGATGCATCTAGCAAGCTATTTGCAAGATGCAATGAGCCCATATCTTAATTTACCAGAAAAAAGTGCACAGTGCAAGTTGTTGGGAAATTCAGGACTTCAGTGAGAGAAGCGGGAAGGACTGCGGTAGGCTATTAAATGGCAGCCTGGAGCTACAGGACTGAAGTCAGGGAGAGTTTCCTGACCCAGAGCCTGATGCAAGGTTACACGAGAAGCTGTGTGAAACCAATTTGTACATCTCCAGACTATGGTCTGTCTAGCTCTAGCTAAATCACAAGCTGACCAAATCTGCCAGAATATTTCAAAGGAAATAGCAGCCACTGTGTCAGAAACTTACTCTTTCTACTTGCTTATCTTCCTGAGATTTGCTTTCACCCATTTCACACAGTTGTAGCATCCACTCCCTTCCCCTCATCTCCCTTCTTCCCTTTTCTACCTCACAGTGGTAGGTAAATCACAGAGAATGGAGTCTATTGAGTTCTGCCCAGTATTTCTAATTAACCTCATAGTCTCCCAATGTTCCATAATCAAGGATGCCCCAAACAGGGAAGATCAGATCTTTAAGTAATACACCAAGAAAAAGCATCCCAGCAGGAGCACAGCAGTCATTCACTAAACTCTAGTCACAGCTGGCCACTACCTCCGATGCAAACACGGCATGTGCCTGGCCTGAGACACAATCTGAGTGCTTCTCCCAAGGGAGTGCTGCCATCAATTTCTGTCACCATTCTCTACAAGCACCTGGGCACCAGCTATTTACACCAGTTGGCACTTCCAGTCATCCAAATACTTCACATAATTCATAAGCCTAGAGCAGTAAACACCCACCTTCCTGCCATTTATATCTTTTCCCAGGAGAACTCAGCTCAGACACAGCATTAAGGTTTCTGCTTTTTACCCAATTTTCCAGCTGGGTTAACTGAGGCATGCTGAGGTCAAGTGACTCGCCCAAGGCCACGCAGGGAGCTGCTTAGCCGGCATTGCATCCTAGGCACCGACAGTCCTGTGGACGTTTGCTCCAGCCGCTGGACCATGAGGCTTCCCTCTGTCACACGACACACACAACACCTACAGGCCAGAGAAATCTTTGACTTTGACTTCCAGCTAGAAGAGGCACAGGAAGGGAAGGAAGCAAGCAGGAGGTAGTATGGTGGGGATGTAGCTGTAATGACGGCAGGTGCAGGTGTGGGAATTCTCATTTAGGAGACAAACAGCTGCTCTTGGTGACAGACAGAGCCTATAACTGATTAGCTTTAATAAGGATGACACTTAAGTATGCACCAGAGCCTCGGACAAGCAGATCCACGTAGCTTGCTAAAGATGTGCCTTTCACAGCCCCTAAAAACAGTGAGCATAAATGGCAAATCGGGTTTAGACTGTGCTGGGCACTCTTCAAATGGCTGACCTCAGTTCACAAGAAAAGCAGCTCCCATAGAGGAGAGAGAGAGGTAGAAACTGCATTACAGCTCCCACAGAGGAGAAAGAGAGGTAGAAAATGCATCACACTGCAGCTATGGGTTTTATTAGCGACAGGGATATTGGAAGAGAAAACTTCACAGATTGTGCTCAGAGATGTCTCCTGCCTTTCAGGAGAAGCCCAGCAAAATACATTCCTCCATTTACTTAAAATACATAGAGCAAAATGTGTCAAATAAATAGGAGGAAGGATGGTGACACAAATTAAAGCCAAACCTGCTCTACTGCAAGCAGTACTCCCCCACACCTTATTCACTCTCCCTGTGCCCCACAACAGATTACAGGAAACTGCTTATCCTCTCCTTAGGATTCTCCTCTACTCCTTGTGGCCCCAAACCAGGAGTAGATTTACTAGGGGTTGTAATTGCAAATGCAGCCCTAACCCTTACCTTCATCTGATTAGCATCTCCCAGTGTGTCTTCTGTGCTCCCAGGCACATGATGTAGTTGCAATCATGGCTGCACTTATTATGAATTGGGAACGTGACAAGATCAGGCCCTGAAACTTATCATAAAAGGCGACTCATTTGCAATTGGTAGTATTTACACTCCTGTACCTTTGAATTTGCCTTTGATTTCTTACAGGGGCTGGATTTAGTTTTGCAAAGCAGTTTTCTTTGTCCTTTAGAATTTACAAGGCAAAACACATTCCCATCATATCTACATGTCTAGCTCCTTCTCTACACAAGAAGCAAATTTTAAAAGAAGTACTCTCAAATTGCTCTGCACAGAGAGTGAACTAAAAAGTGCCTTTTCTCATTCAGCAGAAGTCTGAAAGGGTATTACATTCTAGGACAAAAACAAATCCTTGGTCCAGAATGAGGTGTTCTACACAAGGAGCTAATTAGGAGGTGCTGCAAGAAGCTCATGTTTCAACAGCTATTCCAGCTAGTTTCCTTATCTACAGAAGCCCTATAGGTAATCTCATAAAATTTCAAACAATCCGCAAGAGAAATATTATTCTTGCCTGCCACTGTGCCACACACTGTGACCAGTCCATATCAATCATAGTATGGTGATTAAAATATAGACCCGAGGGCCAAGACTTTAGACAAGTTTCTTTTCTGACCTTCCCAAAACCAGCTACCACTGAGGGCCATAACAAGGTTAGGCTGCTAGTGCCTTCCTCTTACCTTCACTGGTCTGTCAACTGTATTTGCCTGCATGTACCTACTTTGCTCCTTCTTTTAGTCCTTTGGCAGAATCAACAGAAGGGAACCATGCGTCTGCACCTCAGCCACTCCCATTCACCATCCAGCATATCAATTTAAACCACAGATATTGGTAAGCTAAGGTGCTTGATGGACCTTCTCTTCTGCCAGCTCTGCAATGGGAAGAGTAATGAGCCGTAAGAGGATGTTAATATCTTAAACCACTGCAGCTGTTTGCTTAGTGATGACTGTAGGACTGTCCCCTACTCCTGCTTGGTGGGGACAGTGAAGAGCAGGCTCTGACTGCTGTTTGGTAAATTGGGTGACCAGTAAAAAATCTGGAGATTGTTTCTTTTCTCCCACACTCAGCCTCTCAGTCTTGAGCAGAATATCCTTAAAAAACATACGTTGATTTAGCGCATTATGGATCCATGAGAGAAAGAGAACAGCTGAGAAGCGGAAGTTTAAGACATCACGCCAAAGTCAAGTGCCACCAGAAAGCATGTGACTGCAAGAGAAGGGACCTTAGTTTCTTCAAAGCTGAACAGTCCATGAGCTATGAGGGAAAGCTTTGAGTCCTTCCTCCTGATCTCTACCCTCATCCTTCACACTACAAGGCTATTTCTGCATCTTTAGTCATTATTTCACTCACTGTTGGCTGCCAAACAGTTAAAATAAAGAAACAATTAAAAAACCAAACAAGACCAGGGCTATGACTTAGAGGTTTAGAACAGCAAAATGGGTCATTGGTGCTTTGGCAACAACCTCTACCTGAAGGCGTTACAGCAACTCTGTCTAGCCATTTATATATGCCTTGTTCTGCTGTTGTAACACAGGTACAACCTCCATTAGAGTAAATTGTACTCAGAGTGGAAATGGATTCTCAATGACATAGACAGGAATGGGATATTGCCACCATAATCACGTGCTCTACAGCAGCCTTTCCATCTTCACCAAGCTTGTGCTTGCTTCTAGTTCCTGCTTTTTATTTGTTTGATTGGGGTTTTTTTGTAATGAGATTCTTTTAAGTGACACACACCATTATTATTATGTAGAAATAAAGTAGTCAAACAATGCCTGTGCAGAGGACGTACTAGTCATTTTGTTCACTAAGTCTGTGCCCCCTTCTGTCTGGCCTTTCTAAAGACCCCCAGGCAAAGATGTTATCTCATTGTCCAAAGGATTGCATTATTTTCTGTGCACTTGCACTACTTATATGAGAAGAGGGGCATACACTGTTCATTATTTACCATGACAACCTCCTCTCTCACCTGCTTTAAAAAGTTACAGTCAGCAAATGAGAGGGTAACCCATGTAACCAAGATAACAAGGGACACAAATTAGAAACAGTAAGTATAAACCAGCAACTAACATGTTTCTGAAAAATTGCTTAATCCCAAATGAGTCACTGAAATAATGACAAACAAATTAATGGGAGTTTCAGTAAGTCCACAAACTAGCATCCTGATGATGAACTTGGAAGCAGAAACCAGATCTAAACTTACTGTCAAATTAATTTTAAATGAATATCATAACCAAATTTGCTGAGGAATATACTTCAGGGAACTTTGCATTTAGGTCAGCAGGAAAGACAAGAGATACTAAAAAGGCATTTCCCATTTCAAAGTTTTTCTATCACCAGTACACAACTTAAAGCCACAGGTATATTTACCCTACCTAAATACTACAGAGGGTATATTTAACAAAAGCAATGTATTGTTCGAATCTCACTGCCAAGCAAGGATAAGATTCTGTTGTACAGAGCCCTCTAATACCAGGCAGCAGACCTCTGTAATGAAGACAGAAACCAGAAAGGAAAATCTCACCGAAGGAAAGCAGAAATGCATTTCCTGGAAGCTGGGTGCTGGCAGGATGGGTCCTCGGTAGTGCATTCAGACTGCGCACAGTAACTTGGAGCACATAACTGGCTGCAGTGATTTACAGGCTAGCACAGCAGTGGGTGCAGATTACAGTTGTGCTGATAGAGGCAGAATAACTCCTGGAAATGAGATGCCAGCGAGTACACAGCAAAAGGCAGATGAAGGCCCCTAAAGTGCTTCAGATTGGAAATTACATCCTCCTCTGCTGTGTGAATAATTGTTTGGCTTCTCTTAGGAATCCTCTCAATTTCTATCTCAGTTTTGTTGATGTACAAATAATTCTTTTTTAACAACATGGACAGTTTCTCTCTCTCCTAATGGTCTTGGTTTACCCTTGGTGTCAAGAGGCAAAATACCCCCTGCCTGCTGGTTAAAAGTTAAAAAAAGCCAGTTAACAATAATAAAATGGAGTAGTAGACATGGCTCAAACAGAACCAACATGCTTTGGAAATAACCTCCTTCCCATCCAAAGTGTCTAATACTTTCACTTACAACAGAATTTCTAGCTCAAGAGCTCAAAGCACAGTATTTCCAGAAAAGTAGATTTTAGTTCCTAAGGCTCCTTGAAATTAAGGCAGGTAAAATTTCTATGGACAGTCTGCAAGCAGCGAGACACAGGCTGCGAAGAATGTAGTCAGAAGCTTGGAGCACACGCATTCAACTGATTGGTAATTTTAAATGCCCACCTATTTAAGTACTCAGCTATGAGATACGTTGATATCTCCCAAGATTAGTTAGCCTTGAACATTTGAGGACAAATGATCTATTTAAGGAGGCAATACTGTGACCCTGTGTTGGAGCAGACCGTTTTTAAAAGTGACTACTGTATTTGAACACCCCATGTGAAACCTCACTGAAGAAGGTAGTTTTTGGACTGGGTGACCAAAACATAAGACTCAACAACTTCTGTAGAGATGTCAGGCTTTCAAGCCTGAACTCAATGGAGAAAGGTATACGTCCATCTGAGGTTGCTCCCCTGTGATCTCGAGGCTACAGCAGGATAAAAGATAGTCAACTATATTATGTTCACTTCTTGTGGCTGAAGATGACACGTAGGCAGGAAGAGAGGGAGCACAGGGCTCTGTAGAGAGACTTCCTACCTTCAGTATATTTCTTTTTACTGTTAGATACTGCAGCATCGAGCCAGCCACCATGATAAGTGCCTGTGCCGTAAGGCATATCCAGTTAAGGAATTGTGAGTGTGCCTTTGCACCTACTATAAAGTCCACTTGCATGGAAAGGCGGCAGTACACCGCTGGATTCTCATCCCAGGCTTTGCCTTCTGCTTCTGCACTGCGGTTCATGGCTATCGTGGCTAATCCAAAGACATCAGAAATTTACTTTTAGTAACTAGGGGACTAATTTTTTTTTGTATGTACTGACAGAAAAGGTTGAGTATGCAAAATTTCCTCTGATACCAATCGGAGATGAATTTACTGGCTAATTATTTTATTCCTGCCCATCTCAATGGGATTAAAACTTCTGTCCAAGCACAGGAACAAATTTTTAAAATGCTGAAAACAATTATTAGAATACATTTCCAAAGTTCAAAATGATAGTGAAACACAGGTGCTAGGAAGAATCATTCAATACTAACTAGTCAAACTTTATCCAAACTTCAGAGACAGAGGGACTACAAATGCTGCTTTTATAGGAACAGTTTTTCAACAGAGGCCAAGTAAAAAAATAAATGACAACTAACCATCAACATCATGTGTTCACTCAGCATATCCAGAGTGAAATAGATAGAAAGAAATTAAAAATAAATTTCAATACTATAAATTAAAAGATGTCACAGAAGGTATGCAAATTGCATGCCACAAGGTCTTGTTTTTTGTTTACAAAGAATGTGTTTTCAGTTTGATGGAGAGGCATCATTACGGAGGGAATTTGAGGCATTTTAAATAGCAGAAGCATTCATTAAGAATTCATTTTTAACAGGAAGACTGAAAAAAAAATTAAAATTAATGAGCAAGATGAAGTGGGGGGGAACTTTGAAGATGACAGCTTCTTGCTAAAAAAAGACACACTTGATATTAATCACAAGCAGCTCACATACATGCATTACCCCTAACTCCACTGTCACAATCTCCAGGACTAATTCACAGCTGCTTCATGTTCACTTTGTGTGAGGCTACTTGGCAAAGCAGACAAAGCACAGTGTGGCCCCTCAGACACTGTGGTAATAAAGAAGAAGAATAAATAAATCACCAGGCAAAGGACACGGCATAGCCTGTTTTAAACCTAGGCGATTCAATATTCCTGCAGTGGCAACTATGGGAGACCTGCAGGCAGAAGTACAGCTACAGTCTATACCAAAAACTCAAACTGACTACAGCAGTTTCTGAGTAGGAAAAGCACAAGTATTCTTGCTGCACCACTATCACATATTTTCTGTAAACAAATTACATTTATCTGGGCCAATTTGTAGCTGGCACATTAAAACACTATAGCACCTTTTAAGTCTCTTCAAAAATCTGCTTGGTTTAGGACCTCATGATCGGAGAGATTTTCTCAAACATCCTTTCCTATCCCTTACACTTAAAAGGAGGAAAAACCCAAGCAGCCTTTCTTTAAACACACACACACAGAGGCTAGACTGCTGAACTGATGCACAACTACACACAGGTTTTAGAAAATTCAATGTTGTGCAACCATCAATTTATTCTCCAATACCTTCACACAGTAAAATAAAGTTTTGCTTACTTCTTCTGTAAGAAAAAATGTTTGTTTATTTTAAATGTTCATGTTCTTGATGAAAGGGGTGTGGGGGGGTACACCTTGGTTCAGGCTTGCTATAAGAAGTGGTCTTTACAAAGAGGAGATATGGGCAAGCATTTGCTTTCTCTGGATCTCAGTTTAGATTAAAAAAAACCCTGAAGCTAGATCTGGAAGAGAACAGACTAATCCAAGCTGAACTGACCCTAGCAGTGGTAGTGTGGTGGGCATCCTGGGCAAGTGTGAAATGCCTGAGACAGAGGAGCAAAAGCAGCAAAGCAGACGTTGCTGGAGTGAAGCAGGAATAATGGGAGTTGCATGAAGAAATTTGAGGGAATAAGCATTTGACTTTGGTCTCATTTCACACTGCACGTGCCAGATCACACTAAGCATCTTTCTTACTAATGTGATGTTTTTTCAGTGTGATACTCCTCTGTATTTGACCATTCCCACTGTCCTCAGTGAGTTGTTTTTATCTCCTTATGACCCTGTAGAACACCATGCAGAAGAGGTGCCCCTGCATGGCAGACATGACCACAACCCTGCTGAGGGACACATTTCAGAAAACCATGTCCAGGTCCGTTCCAAAGTCCACTGAAATCAGTGGAAAGACTTTCTCAGCATTTAGTGAGCTGTGGATCAGGCCTAGATAAAGCCTGAGCTCATTTGGAGGAGAACTAAGAAATTTCCATGCTGGGCAGAGATGTCTCAGCTAGCTCCAAACAAGCTGCCTAATGAGCCCAAGCTGAGTGCTGCCCTGATACGGCTATAATGTTTCTGTCCCCATATGGGCACGTTCAGAGCTAACTTAGGTGTCTCTGCATGACCCTGTATTGCATCATGTAGACATACCCTAGCTGCTTTGTTGCTTTCCTTTTGAAATTATAGCAGCAGCAACAGCACAAGCAGTTTACTATTATAGGATTATTTCTTATTAATATTTGCCCCTTTAAGGTTTGGCATCTTCAACAACCATATATGAAAACGGGTTGAAAAGACTGCATGCAAATTCTCCTTTAGGACTCAGCTGACCCAAATACACAGTTCCCCTGCTCTGAATCCCTATATATGGTGCAGGGAGACAAACTGCTCTGTTTTCTCTCTCTCTCCTTCCCCCCCCCCACCATGCTGCATTGCAGGACCAAATATTGGTATCTTATTTTGATTGTCCTTTCCCCAAATTAAATGATTCTGGTACTCTCAGGACAATCAGGAAAGATCTGTCTCCTGCTCCAAGGGAGTAGGTAGTGCCTTTCTGTAACGGATGAGCTTAAAAGCATACAGAGTCAGAAAAGTGGTTGCACTTCAGGGTGCTGCCAACATGACTATATGACAGTGGCATGACAACACGTGACTAAAAAAAGCCATGATCACAGAAATCCCTACTGTCAATGCAGTGACAGCATGAAAACATAACCTTCACTGGTTTACCTCGCCTTGCGTAGGGTGCGGGTAACTCGTAAGGCTGTATTCCCAACAGCAGTGCTGTGCTGGTATTGCATAAGTATTTTGACAGTGCAGTTGGCACAGCTTTCAAAAAAACATCCTCTTGCTCCCTATTGTGTATTTGTAGACAGCTCTGTGTAGCCAAATGACACAAACGAGGTTTTAACACTTCTGTCATCCTTGCAGAGTAAACACAGCCATGACAGAAGGAGTAATACTTACTTTGGTTCCTACATCATCAATAAAGCTCATCAAATACACTTCAGGTGTAGAAAGCCTTACCTTCAGGTATCTTTACCAAGTAAGTGAGTTTCTGAAACTAGCAATTAGAAAATCCTTTTTCTCACTTGCAAGCTTGGACATACTTGATCTACAAGCCACGGAGCGAAAAAAAACACAAACAGGAAAACCAAAATACCATTGTTTTTTTACAGACACATTTAAAAGCAGAGTGATATTGCAAAACTGGCTTTTCCAGCTCTTCAGGAAACCTGCACAAGCACATAACAACTGCAAGAACATTCAAGGTCAAAGGCAAGCTCTTTTTGGAAATAAGTTGCCTTCTAGCCATAAGGCTAAACTCTCCAAAGGAAAGCCTGTATTGCAGATGTGATGACTGGGAGATCCCTATATTAAATAGCAAGCTCTGTGAACAATGTACATAAATAAGAGCTTTATTGAACCCTGTGTCTGAAATTCATACACAACAGAAGAGTTGGAATGGGAAAGATGGTCATTGCTCTGCTTCAATGAATCACTATAGATCAGCACCCAAGCCTACTCTTCTCATTTCAGCGAAGTACACTTATGCTAGCTTTCAAGACCTCAAAGCAACTGAGGGATAGGAAAGCACACAACCCCGTATCAGTACAGAAAAGGAGGAAAAGGTAGCACTTGTTATAGTTTACTTCCACCAAGCTAACTCTTTGCTGGCTCATTATTGCAAGAGCTTTACCAAAATACTAGAAGAGCATGAGGAGAACAGTCCTTAACACTGTGGATACTGCCCACATATCCATGTGATTCTGGCTGAAACTCCTGAAGTCCCATCTCAGCATGTTTCAGAAGCTATCTGAGAGGTAAGAGCTTTGAGGTCTTCAAAGTGTTGGGCTGGTGTCTCACAGCAATGTAGGGTTCCGCTCCTTCTCTAGCTTGAGCTCAGGACTCTACCAAAGCAGAAAGTACTGTCCTACAATAACATAAAGCATAGCTGTATGTAGTGGGAAGCTCTGCAGATAGAAAACCACCCACCTGTTTTGGGCATCTGCTTTGTTTAGTTTTCCTATGAAAAGATATATTGAGCCAAACTGCAAGTTATGCAACCTGCAGTTACTCGGCTGTCAACCGGCTTCAGCTGAAAACATCCACAGCAGAGATTCCCAAACTACTTAACACCGTGCAGAAACAGAGCCCTGGGATACAGCAGAAATGGAAGAAGGGACCAGTCTGAGGTTAGGAAATGAGGAGGGAAAGAAACAAATTAAAGAAAATTCACTACAGGTAAATGAATGGTAATGAAACCTTGGAAGAGCACCAGTTTTCCACAACACTGGGAGTCTCATCTGAGATGGGACTGCTGCATGAAGCCCAAGATGGAAAAAAGACTTGTGGTAGTCCAATTAGTCATTCAGAGTGTTTCTGACATTGTTGTGACATGAAGAACTACTTGGAAAGTCTGATCTGTTGTTTGCACAAAAAAAAAAAAAAAGAGTAAGGTTAGCAGAAAAGGATGAAACAGTCTGTCAATTAAGTACATAATTTGTTCAACTTGTAAGAGAAGGAGAATTAAAAGGAAAGTTATGGAAATCAGCTGTGGATGTGCTACCATACTATAACCAGAGCCCAGGGTGAGACAAGGAACAGATTATTCCTGTTTCTCATGGAGATATGAATACTCCATGCCACTTACAACTTGCCTGGCATTTTGCTCTCCAAAACTCAAGGCAAAAAGCAGTCTCATCCTGCTTCAAACCTGAAACATGCATGGTCTTCCCATCAGCAGCTGCAAGTTTTCTGAAGTAACAAACAGTTTATAATGCTGCAGCTTAGGAGTCCTAACATGCAAACAGAAAACTGGTCCCATTTTCCACTCATGCTAATTCATCATCATAGGGAATAAAAAAGACATGCAGTGCACTTGCAGATACTTAAAACAAGTTTGATTGCAGGACCGGGGAAATGCAAAAGCATGGGAAGAGAAAGATGCACAGAGCATAAGGTTTAGAGGCTAAACTGTTCTGGGAAGAAAAAAGTTTAGCCTTTGTCTATGATTAAGTGGTTGATTCTGCAAAGCCAGGCAGGTATCAAGAACTGGTTAATTGAGGGCAAGAGAGAGTTAAGAGTACAAAGTGAAAACAGAGCAGTCAAGGGGAGAAAAACAGCTGCCACAAAGTCTGTTTTCCCTTAGGGTTTCCAGTTATCATTTGAAGATAAATATACTTTTCAACTAACCTATTCTGTGGAGCTAATTCCCCAGAAGTGCTTGGAATCCACTAATACTGTTGCCTAATATGTTCAGGAGTTGATGGGTCTGTACCTTTGTGGTGTCCTTTCAGATTTTGTACCTAATAAAAAATGAAATAACACAGCAGTGACAAAAGTATTGTATGCATATGTTTACCCATCCCTCATAGCAGATGGCCAGTAGACATCCCAAAGCAAGTGCTAGACTTATCAGGATGTGTGTAATAGTGAAAAGGAATTGGACAGGTTGCTATAAGAAAAGGGGAGAAACCTGACGCCTTAGGTTTTGCAGCTGTGGATGGCTGAAGGACAACAGCCCCTCTCATAAAATAATGTGATCTTTGCTATCTCCGAAGTTTGCTTTTCACGAGGCAGCCACATGTCTTCCCCAGGAACTGAAGCTATATAGACAGCATCAGGCATAATATGCTGGATATGTTTTATACTGCAGTATATTTTGGGGTCAAAGTACTGCCCATGTTACCTTCACACTGCTTTTTCAAAGGCATAATTTTTAAAGTATACATACACATTTACAAACAACCAGTTAAAGCTTGTTTCAGTTCTACTCTGGTTTTCTGATCTATATATTTTTGTGACTGCACTGTATGAGCAGACCGATTGGGTGAATTCAAGTCTACGGGAAGAGACTAACACTAACTTACAAACCCATGCAGTCCATGCTCTTTGGTGCTTTGGGTGAGACATCAAGATACCACAGAAACCTCTGTGTTTCTTCTTACATCACTGTGGCATGCACAGAGAGGGAGGTGCCCAGAAGCAAAGAACATTTAACGTAATGACTCAGATGGGGGGTCAGCAGTTTAAACCAGCCAGTTGATGTTATTATAAATGAGGATTCAGTTTAACAGTTGTTCTGCATGCACAGAAATCCCCCCATCCCCAGAAAATAACTTAAAAATAAAACAAACAAAAAATCAAATCATCTGTTTGAGAAGGAAGAGGTTATGGCTTGGAAAATGCACATAACGGGTGGAGCACAAATGTCCATGGGTGAGTAAAAATTATTTCTGATAGGAAGAGGATCAGGGAGCCTCTAAGCTTTATCTCAGGGATGACACAGTACAAATAAAACTCCAAGACCAAATTCAGGCCTGTAGAAAACAGCTGCAGTCCTGCTGAGAATCCTCTTCTCATAACTCTGAGTTTAGGCCAGTATATTTTATATACATTTAGAGTCACAGAAGTCTTGCTTGAAAATGAATGAAGGTTATTTCCATGACTGTTAGCCGAATTACGTCATATGCCACTTACTCACCAGGCAACAAATACCTGTTCCATATTGTCTACTAAATCAATTAAAAAATTCCCATCCAGCATCAATACATTCTGATGCATATAGGAGCAACTTTGATCTTTTAACTACTACATCATTAGCTTCCTGACTCTCATAACCAAACCAGTTCATTAAAACATATTCTCAGGAATATGCCTGGCCCATAAAACCCTGAAACACATTCTTAATTTCTATAGAATTTAAGTATAGGCTTTAAGCTTAAGATATCTAAACAGGTATATATGCATCAAATCTATCAAGACATAACCTTTTTGCCAGGCCCTGAATTCTTCAGTTTGCTCAGATCTCTCAGTTCTCCCGTTGCATTATGTGCTGCCGGTCTAGGTATTCGTAGTCCTGATCATAAGAATAATGCTTAAACTGTTGATATACATCGGTTGAAACATGGTATCTTTAAAAATTCACGCCTGCATATGCAAATAAAGGAGCTGATCATTCTGACTAGCTATTAACAGCATTTTCTTTAAATCAGGCTGTGTTAAATTCTGTATTCAGTCATACTGAAGGTCACAGAGCTGGTAGCAGACCATTAGACGTGACGGCAGGATTTATGGCATCTTATTTCAGGTTAAGAATACACACAAAATAGATCCTAGTTTTGTTTAAGTTCCATAAGCTTTTGGAAAAAAGGTAAATGAACCGCTTTTAAGGCATATGGGTATTAGTAGATGACAGCTAAAGGTTGAACTGAGGTCTGAGGATCCAGAACTACCAGAGGGATTATAATGACAGTAGCTGTAAAGAAGGATGGCTGTGGGGTAGTCTGAAGAGAGGTATGTAGAGGACCCAGAGTCAAAACAGGAGAAGAAAAATGTATTTGCAGTAGTAGCAGACAGTTATAGCAATGGGGAGGAAGAAATTAAGGATAATACAAATAGTATTACTGTTGAAAAGATGTGTAAAAATAAGTGGAGAGAAATGAAGCATTTCTAACTGGATGTGCACCTGGAAAGCAAGTGGAAGAGAAATAGAAACTGTAATGAAAAGGACAGCTGGAGAGATGATATCAGAGGATGGAGGTCAAGCTTCTGCGAGAACCAGCAATTTAAGGGTGAGAAATGAAAGAGTCAGAAATGGCTAAGATGTCTTTAGAAGTGCAGTGAAGGTATGTCAATATGTTCATTATTTCATCTATCATCTGCTAGTTGTTCCTCAAGCTTTAGTTATAGAACTTTAAGATTTTATTTATATCTAACACTTAATTCACAGAAATTCAGTAATCATGTCCTTTATTCCAGCCCAGTGCATTTATGATTCCACTTCCAGTGTTCCCTCCTACAGATCACCGAGATCTCCTCTCAAGACTCCAGGTAGGCTCTAAGAAAGCATTCCTCCTTTGCCTGCTAACGTGGTTGCTCTCTTGTTGGTATTCAAACCACAAACAAGATGTGAGCACTATCATGAGTTCCTTTAGGCTGCTTAAGCCTCAGAGTCCCCTCAGTAAAGCAGCCTTTGAAACAGAGTCCTAAACTCTCTTTATGCTATTGCTGTAATGTTTTTTTCCACCTGCTGAGACACTAGTCTATTGATTCTCAACTTTACTCATCAATTTTGCTTCTGCTGCCCCTTTGCATTATAAATTTTCCTGACATGGCTCTTAATTTTTTTGCTTGTTCCTACCATGAGGCTTCACCATTCAGTACTGTCTCCACAGGCATTAAGTTTTTCTTCCAACTCCTATAGATTTATTTCAATTGTTCTAAGCCTTTATAGTTCATTCGTTACTGAACACAATAGCCATGACAGCTGGCCAATCTCTCTGCTCATACCTGCACTGGGGTTCAGGTTAGACATTAGGGATGAATTAAATCACTAGGAGTGTAATGTAGCAGTGGAACAGGCTGTGCAGAGAGGCTGATTAAGCTCAATTCCTTAAAGTTTTCGAAACCAAGCTAGACAAAGCCATGGCTGACCCATGTCAACAGCAGTCCTTGTTTGAGTAGGAGAATGGACTACGCAAACCCTCAGAGGTCCCTTCCAAGTTTTATTTCTATGATTCTACACATTTGTCCAATATTTCACTCTTGTACACTGTAACAAACTGGCTATCTTGGATTTCTTCGTCCTTGCTATCTCCTCTCTTCCTTACTTCCAGTCTTGACATTTGAGAGTCTGAACGCTGGTTCAATTTGTATTGTGATGCATCTGCAGCCAAACGGAAGCAGAGAGACATTGAATCATTGGTACCTGCCAAAAAATGGGTGACAGGTTGCCAGGTGGCAGGATGGCTCAATAAACTATATGCCCTCTTGGTCCACAAGCAGCAAGTGGCTGTCACCCAGCACTGAGCAGATACTATGTCCTCAGTCACTGGTAATTGGTACCGCTCTCTCCTCGATACCAAGTAAAGCAGTTTTCAGCAGTGCTTTTACCTAACAGTGTTCTTACCACTATTGGCCTTGCTCAGCCATGCAGGAGGGCAATAGCACCTTTTCTCTCAAAAATGAAGTCTTTAAGGTTAACAGATCTCTGAGGGCTTTTTTTTGCTGTTATAAGCAGCATTTAGGTATGTTTCTATGTGTTGCTGAACTTCCGTGTCAGTCCCCATGAAATACATCTTTTTATTCTGCTAGGCTACTGGGCAGGACCCAGATGCCTTGTCTCTTATATTGTGGATATTCTGGTGCTATAGAGCAATCAAATCTACAATTTGCATTGCACTGCTGCCCAGAAGGGGTTTGGTGCTCTTCGGTAACCCCACCAAGACTACTCCCTAATCCAAGTTCCTCTGTGGCTGCTGAACTCACATCTTACACCCCTGTATAAAAAAGAAGTTAAAACACAACCCCACATGACTGTGAGAACTGCTGTGTGCCACTCTGCCCTGCGTCCAATGATCCTATCCATTTGTTCTTAAGTAAATGTTATTATTTCCTGGATTTGATAAATCAGGGATTAAGAGGTGGAAATGAAGATAAAATGAATCTGTAATACCTAGAGCATAATAACGCACTCTCTTAGTGTGTAGTCTTTCCTTTCTGCTTCAAAAGTGCTGCAGTGGATGGTGGGGGACAACAGGGGGTTAGCAAAGGACAGAAGGGATTTAGGAAGGAAATTCAGGGACAGCTGAGGGAGCAGGAGTGAAGAGAGGAAATTCATCAAAGAAAAGCAATAAGAACATTAGATTGAGGGGGTTAGCTTCAGGGCATTAGGGAGGAAATATAAGAAGAAAAATCTCTTAAAAATAACTTTATGCTGAAGCATTTCACAGCTGGGGAAAACTACTCTGCCTCTACTGACAGCAAGTTCTTTCTGCTGGACCATCTGCACACACATGAATCTACACACGCACACCAGATTTTTGTTCATGGAGCAATAGTAAACTCCAGTCTATTACAAGGATCCACGGTGACAGGTTTCTGACAGACAGTGTGACTGGACTTCCAGAACACCTTAAAATGTAATCTATTAGGAATTTTTATAGGGCAACTATAGATGTGTATCACGACTGTTGAAAATCTGCTTCAGGTACAATGGAGAAAACTAGCAGTATAATCCCAATCTCCTGGTATGTTTGTTACAACAGTTTTTGCATATTCTGGTGACTCTTCATTTTAGATCTTCTAGCCTTGGTTACTTAATTAATATTGAGCTGTACAGAAGGGTACAACAAGATATTAGGAACTGGAGGAATAAACTGAATTACATAAACCATTAAAAGACAGGACCATTCCTTATGAACAGACTTGAAATAAAACTAGGTGTTGCTGTTTTGTTTATAAATGTTGCTATTATTTATTTCCTTTAGTTAGGCCTGCATCTGACAGATACAGATGATAAAGAACGTTTGTGTCTCCTGGAGCAACATGAAACTTAAAAGTAGAAAAAACAACAGAGCTGCACTCTGTTGTGTTACACACACCTTGCACCAGTGACACTTCCCCACCACTCTCCCACTGAATCTATAGAAGAGGAGGTATTTGTTGTGAGAGCTGCAAGTGATACAAGAATACTTCTGTCTGTGGTATATGCCAGGACAGGAACATGTGATCCTGTTTCCTAGGCCAGATCCTCCTTGAGTTTTGACAGCTGCTCGCCCCTGCCTTAGCAAAATGTTTTAAAAGACGACTTCGAATGTATTAATTTTACCATAATCTGGAGCATCAGTCCTAAATTTCCAGAAAGGACAATGATTTTGGTTGCCTCACTGAGTTTTCACTGAGCATTCTTGAAAAAAGCCAGCCTGCACCCCAGAATTTCCTGCCACTTTCAAAAGTCCCTATTTCCACGAGGGGCAATGCATGATAACATAACAGAGATGTTACTGAGGAATCGTTGCACAATGAGAGACTGCAACAGATGCAGAAGTTCAAGACTAAACTCAATCTCTCCCTCCCTATGGTTTGTAGAGAATTAAGGTAACATCTCCATTATCCCTCACAGCACAAAGCCATTGCTGCAGCCTCCCCATGCAGCTGCTAGAGCATACCATATTATATTACACCACAAGGTTCAAGAATACCAGGTGTTCTGACAAAGCAGTGATTGCTTCTCTCACATCGGAGCAAAATCAGCCACGCCATGACTGCAGTTTTGCCACTGTGTGGTAGCTGGACCACTAAAGCATGGGCTTGAGCTCTCTTAGTATTAGCACACCTGGAAGATTCTCTTGGAGTTCGACAAGAAATGCCGTTCTGAACTAAAACTCTGGAGTCTCCTCCATGCATGGTGTGTGCATCCACGGGAGGACAGCAGGGGAATGCAAACAATGGCTTATTGCTGTGGGAGTGCTCTTCATGAACAGACCAGCATATTAAATACATGCTAACCATGGATTTGGCATCTCAGGATGCCAGGAGGCAAGGCAGCGAGTTCAAAGATAGCACCTGGCAAAAGAAGAAATGCCTAAATATCTAAAAACTTACCACTGGAGAGATCAACATGCTCTAACAGCAGCAAAGCAAACCCATGGCATATTGTATCCAGCTCCATCTGACAGCTCTGGAACTAACAGTTAATTGCGCTGGGATTGAGCATTCCCAGATTTTTCCTAAATTTGTGCCAACTACTTAATAGCACGAACTGCAGGGATAGACAGAGTGAGGCCTGGTTTACACTTTAACAAATGATCAGCAAAATGTTCATGTTGAATAGAAGAATGCAAAACAAACAAAATGGGCCTGCATCCCCTAACTGACAGTGCAATGCCAGCCCTTGGCTCTCAATTGTACTAGTTAAACATCCATCCGGTGACACATTTTGTCTCAGCTGGGAAACTCATAAGCTATACAGGGCTAAGAAATGCTTCTTAACAGAAAGGTACAAGAAAGGTACAGAAGGGTGTACAAGGCACCACCCAGTTGTTTCAGCAAAAATTTGAGATAATCTTTGAAGAAAGCCTTTGCTCAAATGGCTTACCTGCTAGGGATGGACTACATCTCTTAATTGGGATGGATCAGTAAATTCATGTTTATGGTGCTTATTCTACATGATAGATGCAGGGTCAAATACCTGAGCCAATTCTGGTCTCAGTCAATCTACTTAAGGATTGATGTCCAATTACCGCTAGAGCTCTTCTGATGTAATGCTGGTTCTCTTTCCAGGAGCAAAGAAAAGAGAATTAAAAGGTTTCCAGATGAGATTCTGGAATGTGAAATACAAACCAATGTAAAATGGAGTCAGAATTCTTTTCATCTGCAACCCAGAAAAAGAGAGTTTAAGATAGAAAAGCAAATATACAACAACCTAAACCACACTTGCCAAGTTAGCCTTGGTCCTTAATGAAATCACCTTACAAAGCACATGCTGTGTTGCAGCACTGAGATCCCAGCACCTTCCACCCCCTAAACTGTTTACAAGCTTTTGCAATGACACTGAGCAAACACTGGCATGGCAGAATCATGAAAACAGGATATAATAGTTTCTAAAAAACCCAGAATACATCCTGGCACAACATACACTCATTCAATTCCAGCGTGGGTGGTAGGGTGAAGAATTATTTTAAAATCCTGTGCTGTTGCTCTGGTGCTTATAGATAGGGGTTTCAAATGCTTTGGTCAATATTGCATTAACACTGCTGACTGCATCCGAGTTTCACTCTGAGTTTTGCTCTTGGTCCAGGAAGAAATTGTGTGAGCCAAGAAAATTATTTTTTATAAGGAGGTGTATAACTTAAAAATCTCTCTGTAGTTCAGGTCAGAAAACATGCCTCCAACTCCTTTTTTGCTTAAAAGATTTGGAAAGTGATTTTATCCATAAGCTAAAATGCATTTCCTGTCTGTAAGTGTGGCCAATTCTACCTATGGCTCAGCCAGAACCCACTCTCCTGTGGCATCCTCTACTCTCTGCAAACTGGGATAGGTTTCATCCTGCACCTCTTCAGATGAATTAATTAACCACAGAACAGAGGTGGTTGAAGTGCTGGTAGAAAAAAATCAATTTAAAAGAAGTTTTAGCTTAAGTCAGATCAAAATCCAATGCTTTCTACCATTTTTCATCAACCTTCATTGAGTCAGGATTAAAAAAGTAAGTAAAGTTTTGAATGCACCAAAAAGCCTGCAGCTTCAGATTGAAAAAAATGATTTTGCCAGACCCGTGGTTCATATCCAGAGTTAACAGAGACTACAGCTCCAGGTGACTCTGCTACAGAGACCTCAGAGTGGAGGAACCTGAAGCTTCAGACTCCCAGACCAATTGGGTGTCCATCCAGCCAGAAATTCTGGAAATACTATAGGATCTGACCAGGGTTTACAAGCTCTGGATGCCAGTCTCAAGATTTTCACACTCCACACCCCAACTCTACAAGGCTGAGCGTGGAAGCTAGCCCTTACCTGGGGTTCCCCTTGCATTTCCACACAACTCCTACTGGTTGTCCTCCCCAAGGAAACAGAGCATCCAGCCTGACAACTGAGGATCCTGGTGCTTTCTGCCACTCCTCCATGTAGCAATGCTTTGTAGGGTCACATCTCTCTAGCTGGAGATGCTGGGTCTGCCCCACAGCTGTGGTCTCTTAGAGCCTCTCTCAAAACTACCTATATCTTGACTTGATAACCTAGGGCTCAGAGGCAGTGGGACTCCCTGCAGAGGCAGGGCTTTCAGGGTCTCTGCTTTGGAGATGGCAAGCAGGAGTCCCTAACAGCCTGCTACAAATCCAAAGAGAGTTCAAAAGAAACCTAGTCTTTGATATATTGGGAGTTCACTGAGCCAAAGTTATTTCAGAGAAAACATTTTAGTGAATCAGCATCTTTTGATAAAACTAAGCTTTGGCAAAGGAAGACAATTCCCAGAAGCTTCAGTAGAGAAAGCAATGTGAAATCAAACTACGGTCTGTCTCACTCCAAATGCAAGCATAGTGCAATTACAGTGGAAACAGTTAAAGAGAAAGCTGAACAGAAAGGGTTTTTACAGGCTAATTATTGACAGCAGCTTCACAGGTGGATGAGGACTGGATGGCAGAGCACATTTAGACATCTAATGGCTGCGAGCATTTATTTCCCTATCTAGGCATTATGGTTATGAACAAGTGAAACAAATGGAAAAAGCATTCCTTGACTTAACTAGCTTTAGCTAGGGTCCAGGAGGGACATTTAGTGCTGTATGACCAAGGCAGCACGTGAGGATGGTAGACTGACTGTGTCTATGTGTTTACACACACAGGGCCGTGGGTAGAACATGTTTGGTACAATAGAGGTTTGAGCCAGACTGCTATAACACAAGTCTGCAGAATTAAAAGTAGGTTGGAAAAATAGGGCCAATTATTTTTATAGCTTGCCCAAATGCCTCAATTGATCATACTAACTTTAGAAAGCAAAAGGCACTGTGCACAGTTGACAGGTTTGTTCCTCTGACAGGTACATCATGTGCTCGTGATTCCTGTTTAATTTCTTTTTAAGAATATCTCAAACTGTGTTCCTCGTGGGTGTGGTGGGAAGTGGAGGAGGAGAGTGATTCTTCTCTGAAGGAAAATACAATTACCCAACTTCTTTAACTGCTCAAACAGATTACAAATGAACAGGCTTTCAATGCTCCCCACCAGCTCCAGTTTAAAACAAAACACTCTGCATTATACATTCAGTAACAGATCCCTACTCCCAAACTCCCTATAGCAGAAGGGAGCCAGGGAAAAAAAGCCCCCTTTGTTTTCCCCGTGTTCTTCATATTGTGCTTTTTTATCTCTTTGAACTCAGAAGAGACACTTGCACACATGAAGCTGTGCTAACTGGGTTGCTACTGGAATACGAACTAGGGTCACAGAGGCGGGGGTGAGTGTGTGTTTGTGCGCTCGTGTTCTTTGATGAGTGCCAATCATTCCTGCAGTTTGTTCACCACCTACACACTGTCAAACATATACACAGACACGCACACACTTCTAATCTGCTCTCTTCCAGTGCTAAAAGCAGACAAGCATGTGGTAATTCTCCAGGTTAAAGATAAACCACAATGAAGGCGAGAGTGTATGTTTTTTAACAAGCACACATGGTGAATGTGCAAGGGACAATCCATGTAAGTGTGAACATACTCATTTGTACATTGCAACAAGCATGTTCAACAGCATGTAAGAGTATGAGTATCACAGAGTACATACATGTTTTCGGGAGATTTAATTTCCTTTATCCTTTAATCTTTTTTTGCTATGAATACAAGGTCCTCTGTGTTATCCTCCTCTCGCAGTAATATGACAATCAATCAGAAGAACAACAGGTGAGTACCAGCAAGTTAGCACAGTGTTTCTTAATCAGGGACTTTAAGACTTCTGTTTAGTAAACGGAAATACTTTCCCGCCTATTTGCTATTTTTAATATGACCATCTCCAAACTCTTCTGTGCCAGTATCCTAGATTAATCTAAACACATTTTGCTGGTGAAATCATACGGTCTCATTTCTTTGTTCATTTGTACCCAATGGTAGGGGTATTCAGTGGGATTCAGCAGCAGCTGAACACCATTTCCACTGCAATTGATTGCAAAACTCATAAATACTGCAGCTGGAAAACAATTAGGCTACTACTGAATACATTAATTAAGAATTCTGATTTGGTGAAATTCAGGATTGGCATTGGTGAGTTTGGCTTCGCTAGTGTCAGGGAAACTGTCCTTGTCATGGTGAAAGCTGAATTTGAACCAAGTTATACTACTCAGTCCGTTTCTGTCTCTATGTCAGATTTAGCTTCTCCTTGCCACTGTTCTGATATTCGGGTAATCATTTCTGTAGACCAGGCTTCCAGTCAGAAGCTGAGGACAGCTAGGTCAGCCAGTATCAGTCTTCTGTTTGGAAAGTCCGAGGTATTCCAAAGTGAAGATGCTGCTCTCAAGTATTCCTTTCTTTAACTTCACTTGGGGGAGCCTAAACTTCTGCTTCTGCAGATACTTTGCACAACCACCTCTCTCTCTGCTCTGGACAGAGATAAGTGACTTTTTACAGATTTCAAGTGTGTGATTAGAAAATCCCAGCTCCACGGATTTTAAGGCTAGAATGGCTGTTGTGTTAATCTAGTCAGAGCTAATCCATAGCACAGATCAGGAAACCATCTTCAACTACTTCCTGCTGCAAGTCCAGCAGCTGAAGCTGAACTAGGATCTAGGTTTTAGAAAAACACACAGGAGTTTAAGATGAAGTTTAATAGTCTTTCAGGGCAAAAACTCACCAAAGCTTCGGGTGACTTGTTCCAACTAGTAACTTCATCCAGTGGTCAAATAGGCCTAGTATTTCTAAATTTACTCTGTCTACCAACAGCTTACAACTATTAGTTTCCAATAAGCTTTTTGCCCCCAAGACAGTGATAACCCTCTTGGGGTTATCAAATGCCTATCCTTCTTATCAGTATTTACAGACCATGATTAAGTTATGTCTTAACCTTCTCTTCAATAAACTAGGTAGATTGAGTCCCTTGAGTCTCTCATAAAACAAGGGCTCTGATAGTTTAGTTACTCTCTCAGATACTTTCTGAATTGTGCCTAATTTCTAAAGTTTTTCCTTGAAGAATGGGCACTTCAACCAGATGTGCTGCATTTCAGCAGTTTTTATGATAAAACTGACAGTTATTAAGTGACTTTCTGTAGCAAAAGGGGAAAAGACAGAAAGGAAGAAATCATAGAATGGGGGAGAAAAGAAGAATGGAAGGGGTTAAAAAAAGAGGCAAAATAACAACTGAAAGAAAATGGAGAAGGAAGGCAAGACTCAAAGTAAGACAAGGAAGTAAAGAAATAAGTATGCATTGAAATAGGAGCTCAGGAAGAAGCAAGAGATGACAAGAAGACCATGCAAAGCAGTGCCTGTTTACAAGTATGTAAGTTGTCTTGGCAGTTTCCAAGATACTGACACTCAATCCTGCTACACATCCCTCCACTCAATTACTTCAGGCAATCAGTGATCTCCAACAGTGATCGCTGCATGATCTTCCTTGCTTAAGAACACACACTACATTTTTGCAGTTTTTTGGAAGCAGAGCTCATTAGCAACACAAGGCACTAAAACAACCAACCAACCTCCCCCAAACCCACCACCCATGTTTCAATCGAGCTCTACAAGAGAAATGTGTCTCTTCCCATCCCCCAGCCTGGAAATACCTGCCTTGCTTCAAGGCCTGCACTGGAGGACTTGGTCAGAAGAAACAAAAGACACATACACACAAAACACACATATGGAGCTCTGGGCTCCAGTCATCAAGCCTGGGACATCTGTGGCTTTCTCAGGATGCCTGAGTGTTCAAGTAATTAGTCCAAGGCCAGCTGTCCCCTTCTGACTCTTCACCCTTTATGCTCCCATTGCTTCTACTACCACTGTCTGTCCAAAGAGTATTTCATCTGATAGATCACCAGAAGAGTAGCTTTTTTGTTGTTTATTGTTTGGAAGGAGGGAGTGGAAGAGAACTGGTGAAGTGATAAAGAGGAAAGGATTCTTTGAGTATGTCTCATGAGACACCTCAACATTTCCAAACAAGCCTTTGCCACATCAGAAGAAATATTTGCTTTAACCTTTATATTCTGAAGCTATCAATTCCAAACGCTTGTGCTGGTACTGAAAATGCAACCATCAATAGTGAACCTGCCTGTTCAGGAAAGCTTTTTTTCTTTTGCAGACACAGTCAGATCTTGTATCCTAGGCCTAATTTCCCTCTCAGTGATCCAGAAGTAATTCAGGGAAATTAATGAATCTTATTTCAATCTCAAGATGCTCCCCATAATCTGAAATCATAGGGAAATTTCTGAAATCCTGCTGCTGATTTGTGCTAGAGTAAGCTAGAGGTACCGTGGGAGGCAGGTCTTCACATCAGTGGGGGTTACCACACTGCAGTTGAAGAAACCCAGCTGAAGCTTTTTCCAGTTGTATGAAAGCAGGAGCCAGAACAGAACCAGCCCTACTGTTCTCATTTGTGAAATTACGTTTGTAACTCTGCCCCAAAACCAGGCTCCCAAAACAGTCTCAGGCTGGAGCTGGGAAAGGAACACGGCTCCCCAGCCTGTGTTTAGCGAGTAAGGGCATGACAAAGCAAAAGGCTCGCGGGTGCACTGAACAGTCCTGTCCTTTGATAGGGCAGCAAGCGCTTGGATGAGGTATTTACCGCAGCTTGCGCTGCAACGTGCAAGCCCGTGTATCATCTCCATAGCAGCAGTTCTGCTAATTGAGACCAGCTGCTTCAATTCCAAATTCTTCTCTCCAGAAATATCAGTACTACGACATTATGATTAGAAAGCACTTTACCAAATGCCTCCCAAATCTGCACAGCTCAGATGAAGAGCAGCTGCAGAAAGAAGGGACAGTTCCCTGAATGTACAGAATAAAACACTGCAAAAACACTGGAGAAACGAAGGCTATAGGAAGCAAGTCAAAATAGAATAATGATGGCAGAGAAAGCAGTCTGCTGTATGTGCTTGTGCCTGTCATTTTAGATGTTGAAAGGACCAAGAGCAGACTTCTTCCTTATGCTCTAGGATAAATGGCCACAGCACTGCAGTGTTACAGCTTCATGCAGCAGGTGTGCGTATTTGTCAGATCCAGTTTTTCTGTCCAACAATGGATTAGAGCAAAATCCATCAATCTGGGCCTGGCTTGGGAGAGTAGCAGCGATCTTGAATCATTTGGCTCCAGGGACTGTTCTGCACGGCCCACTGGCAAAAAGAGTCACTGTAACTGATAAGCTGGTGGGAAGATTTGCGAAGTAGGAATGCCACCACACCACCATGGCTTGGCTTCACTGCCGGCTACTTCCCTGTAGCTGCTGACTCCATGCAGCAAGCTGTCAGCTGGATGCTTGGCAATGGTCACACTGGGATTGCCGAAAGCTGCAAGCATTTTTCCCCTTTGGCCAGGCTGGATTAAGCTGGCTAACAGTACAGTCAATTCCAAATTCACTTAGAAGTCTCAGGCACCGCCTGTGACCGTCAGACAAAGGGC
>NW_010513834.1:60738-68900 GCF_000687285.1 Phaethon lepturus
TGGTTACTGAGTTTATGCAAGAACTGGGCAAACCACTTCAATCCCATCTGTTGCTCCAACCTCCTGAGCACAGAGAACAGTATCCTTGAAAGAAAAAATCTCACCAAGAATGGCCTGAAAATGAGAATTATGATACAACCCGTGGTTTCCTTCTGAGAAGGATGCTGTACAATCTTACAGAAAACATGGCACGCTTCAGCATGCGGCTGTGTAAACAAGGGCCTAACATACCGTTTCGCTACTCAGATTTCATACTACAACCAAGGTAATGCAACACAACTAAAGCAGAGAGATCACTTTGCTATGCTAAGCGATTTGCCTCCTACTCTGAAAATCAATGAGGTAAATAAAATGTTTTATACAGATACCAGACAGTGTCTCTCAGCAAACAAAATGCTCATGTTTTTTAAAAATATTCCCACTATGTTACTCTGGAAAATATTCAAAGTGTTTAGAGTCTCATTCAGATTTTACCATTTACACACTTTGGTTGCTTTCATTGTGTTCCATTCGCTCGCTGAATCTCCCTTTAAAGCTGCAGTTTTCTTACCTATTTAGCTTTCTAACTTTTGGTCTATATGAGAAGACTGTTTGAATCGATGGTACTGCAGGAGAGGGAATACTTCAATGAAATTCCAGAAAGGTAAGTCTGAACGCATTACAATTGAATATAAACTTTAAGAATCCTTCTTGGGGAAAAAAAAAACCCACCTTAAAACAGTATGCACAACACTCACTGACTGTATATTCCTTTAACCTCCATTTTCTTTCTGCTCCTAGTAAGGTTGCTATACTTACTTGTGCTGGAAAACAGTCTACACAGAAGTACATATAAGAAACAGCAGTGTAAAGATATATGCTCCATGTGCTTATAGGGAAGTTACCTCAATAAAGTGCTCTATGCTGCATGTTGACCTGTTAGCGTCATTTGCAGGTGACAGCTTGATGGAATTCTGTTGACTGCAGTGCAGTTGTGTTCCCTCCCATCAAGCTGAATTTAGTTTTTCCAGTCACCAAATCACATGAATAAAGTTTTATGCATGTATTTATTTTATTTTTAGGTTTCCAAGATCAATCAATGACACTCATGTAAGGAGATGGATATCACAAGGCTAGGTAAAAAATGAATTAAGCTCTCTGAACACTACAGTCACTGGGACCATCGGGACAGACACTTTGATGGTTTCCAATGGCACAGCTCTGCAGATTGTTAACAGAATTACATGAGCTTTAAACAGTCACAGACCTTGGTGCATCAGATCACATGCAGCAGAGCAAGCAGTATCAGTATTCAAACACCAGATTCACCAGTGTCTCTTAAATCTCTTCCTGCTAACATTTGTACACCTCAGTCTGCAGTGTACCGCAACTATTATGCACTGCTGCGGTGGTGGAAGTTAGATGCCCAACACACATCTGCCCCAGCAGAGAAGCAACAACTCTGCAGCTGACTGTTTATTTTGTTCACAAAGCACAGGCATACTCCCATTTAATTTCAGCTGCCCTAGCCTCCCCCATAACTAAATTATTGTTATTATGCTGCGCATAATCCTAGTACTGACAGGGATGTTTGTTATACGTAATTAAAGATATTAATTTTGTATGGAACAGAAGACACAGAGCCAAGAACTTAATTTTTTTTTAAATCTCCCATTAGAAAATTACCTTCATTAGCACCGACTCGCTGAGCTTCTCTCTGTTGACAATTTTTATCGCGACCTTCTGACACGTGACACAGTGAACCCCCAACTTCACAAGCCCTGCAGGAGAAACAGAGCAAAATAAAAAGGAAGAATTGGTTAGAGATAGTTGCTGTTGAGATTTTTGCTATCAGCACACCACCTAGCAGTTGGCAACTTCCATGCAAGCAAATTTCCACTAGCCCCTCCTCCAGCCAGATAAGGTCCTGTGAGTAATGAAGACCCTGCAGACCACATCGTGACCATTTGGCAGTGAAGCTGCCAACATCCTTAATGCTGCTGCAGTTTCTTGCCACTAAAGCTGTGTTTTTGTTGAAGCACTGTATTCAAGTTCTCACCACTCAAAGTGCATTCTACCAGTATGAAGTAAACTTCTGTCAATTTAACCACACTAGGCTAAGGGCTTTTACCAACACCTGACATCAACGGAAGCTCAGAAATCAACAAAACTAGATGGTCAAATGTCTGCAGTGTAGACATGGCCTCTTCATTTTTCTAGCTCCTTCCAGAGCTTTCATGCTTTCCCTTACTGTTTTCATTTACCCTGCTGCATAAAGTTAACGCTGTGATGAATGCCATTGTGGCATGTAGGAACATCAACATGTGCTGATAGAATTCTAAGTTCTTCTTATTTGTTATTATTTACTATATTATTGTCCTCAATTAATTCAGAGTGCTGTTAAACGATTATATTGGCAAAAGGATATGGATATCCCTGAGAGGATCCAGATATCTGAGCGATCACCAAAATATGGAAGAAAACGCCAAGAATTAAAAGAAAGAGGTAATTAACATACATGAAGAAGAAATCTTCTGCAAAATTTTGATCTAAATCTGCTAACTTGCATGAAAGTACATTGAGGCATCTCCCACAAGTGAGTTTAAGAAAGTCCCCTGAGCTCTCAAATCTATCGCCTTTAAGAAAATTTGTACCCGGAAAAATTGTACTTTGTAGGTCTATTAAAGTGAGATCTTGTTTACTTCAGCTTTTACTCTTGTCAAACATGCACATACAGCACAACACCTGAAAGGCTGGATCCCATCCCACTCCACACACTGTATGCCAAATTGACATTTAGTTTAATTCAGTTAGAACTGAAGTAAGAAGAAATGGCACCTCCCCGGTGTCACTGAGACCTGCTGGGCTTCGTAGAGCATTTATGAGCAATTGGCATCACACAGTAAGAAAAGTCTAGCTCAGCTCGCAGCTCCTAAACTGGGTTACAGTTAAGATCCCAACACCGTCCCCTGACGCAAACCACAAAGCCAAACATGTTGCTTTATCTGCAAATTGAACACAACAGACCTGCAGTCCAGCGAAACAATGAGCACAGGGCTTCACACTTCTTACCGAGGGACGAATATATAGACTATTGCCTTACTACAAACTTCTCCCAGTGAAGTGAACCGGAGTTTCATCAGGGACTCCAGCAATCTCTGCAGATACTTGTCCATCCTTTTGCTACACAGTTAATCATAAATTTGGAATCATTAATCACTGGTTATTATGCTGAGAAACAAACTCCCGACTCACTTCCAGTCACATCTCTTTTATGGCATGCTCAAGTGTTCTGGATATTTCTGGTCACATAATTTCTCACTCTCATCTGGTTAAATGCTGACATCCTTACTTTCAGCCATGACATAAGTCACAAAAATTAAGAACACTGCACGCTGACAAATCCATTTGAAACTGTGTGTAGCAATAGCCTGTACTCTGCTTGAAGCAGCTGCACAGCGGGGGGGAAGATGCTGTGATGTCCAGCCAATCCTCACTCTTATGTCTGAATTTTGTCTATTCAATAAATTTATAGTATTACTCATAGCACTACTGGCTCTATGTTCAACATTCATAGCAGCTGCAGCCTTACTTATGCTTCTTCTCTTTGGCTTTGTTCTGTGTTTAGATAGTGGCTACTTGGCACCACCGTGTTTCAATCTGTGCCGATTGCTTCCTTCCTGCTTCCAGCAGAAATCACAGCTCTACATCACTCTTACAGCACAACCACATCACTCTTAGTTACACTTTCAAATCTTGGCAGAAGTTCTAGCTCAGTCCTTTATATTTAGACACGTCCTGTGGCATAGCGCTGTACTGTAACATGCTGCAGATCAATTATTTTCAGAGGTCAATAAAGGTGACAAAACAACTGCTCTAACTGGTCCTTCACCCCTAAGAAAATATAAAGGCTTCTGGTACCTCACACTTCAGGGTTTGCTTTCAAATGTTGTTGCTCCCAAATCAGGACATCTGTCCCAATGAACCTGGCTGATCTGTAGACTATTTTTCCTTTGTCCTCACTGAGGCACCCTGCCACTGAGTCATAGAAGGGTTTTAACCATGAACTTGTAGGACACTGCCATGCTGTACAGGCAATCTTCACAGCGTCCTCTGTACTTCTGGGTTCTAACCTACCACAGAATAATCTCAAAAATTAAGATTAAACCATTCTGTTTACTCCAATTAAAAAGTTAATCAACTGTTAGAAAACAGTGCACATCTTGCAAAATCACACTGATACTGAATCAAACTGATTTTATATTTAATTAATTTCATCAACCTTGAGAAGTCATTCTTTATTTACACCACAGTACCAGAGGACAGAATGAGAAAACACATGTGAGATTGAATGCACTTTCCCTCTTCTCCTGATTTGCATTTTAAAAATCAAGAAAAAAAAAAGGCACCGTCACTGCTGTCTGTTTTGTGGAGAACTTAAGGCAACCCTCTGAACAGCCCAACACAGCACTTTTCACTGTACTAAATTCGCTGAATATAATTTTAGGATAAAAATTAAACATAACATGTTTTATTTAATTTAAGCAAGGCATGCTCTGCTCTGCCTTACCTCCTGCCGCCTCCCCTAGCCACTTCCTTTTGACATTTGCATGCCAGCCTAACAAAAAAAAAAAATCCCTCTTCGTTAAGTCCATTTATAGGATAAGGCCCTCCTGCCATTACCAGGAAATTCTAACTGAGCTTGGGCAGGAAGGGTTTGTACTCAGGACTTCTGTTTCTGTCCTGTAATTCCAGTCTAGTGTATAACTACTCAGACAAGACTTACATGGGGATTTGAACTCCTGTGGGCTTTTGATGCTTAGGAAGACCTTTTACTGACACAGAGAACATAAACCATTCAAGATCTATTACATATCTGCATAATGACAGACCTTTAGAGAGAATAACAAGGAACTATGTGACTAAACTGCTGAGCTATTATTGAAATAGAAGTGGCAGAAATGCCCACTTAGAAACAAGGGTCCAAGGTACGTTTACAGGGTTGTGGAAGAGGCTGTGGATCTTGCAGGTTTTTTTCTCTCCTGTATACGCAGCTGTTAATGAGCGCCTCAAATCTGTAGCAAACCACCAATACCAATGTGTCAATAAGTTAGGTACTTACTTGTAAAGGTTATCTATAATTCAGGCCCACACAGGTACCTGTGTGGTCCCCAAAGGAAAACAAACAAGGCTAACGTTAAGAGGATATTTTGCACTGGCTTGGCTTAAAGCAAGTCTGCCAGGCAAAAAATAAGAGTTTGAACTTGCCAGCTTCATGAGTAATTAACCCCTCAAATACAGGCAAGTAACCTTCATGACTGTTAAAGTTAATTCTGGTCTGTCCTGGTCAAAAATCTAAGATGCTGTGGGAATCAAGCACTTGACATTTCCTCCAACCACCCACATAGCTGTCACACACACACTTCAGATTTCCGTCCATAGGTGGTTCCTGGAGGCTCGTGGGCACTGATGTGCTGGGGCTTTCAAACAGGCTGTTATACCCTATGAGCTGCAAACATTGGGCTGCTTTTGATCTTGGCCACTGAACTGCACGGGAACCAGTCCTACAATTTCAGGCTGGGGAGTAACGAAGTAAACATGAACATGCTGAAAAGCAAGGGGATGTGTAAGCTAACGTTGTCTTTTCATTTACAGTCAGAAGCCACAGTTTGAAAACCAATGAGCATGAGGAACCCCAGATGACACAAGGGAAAAGATGCCATTCAAGGAAGAAGAGCAAAGGGAAGCATACAGGCCTGACACGGTCCAATGCTGCATTGACCTGCTAACAACCATGCCTGCGCATTTTGCTGCTGGTAAACTCCCACTCTGCAGATGCTTAAAGATACACAGATCTTTTCTGAAAAGAACAGGAGCTTACATGATGAGCAAGGGACAGCTTTAGATCAGCTGGACAGGTGGACAGCCCATTCTGAAGCAGTACAGAGAGGAATCCTTTATTTTACCCAAGAACGTACTTTGGGGATGGAGAAACAAAAGTTTCGCTCCAGCTGAAACAATATATTCACTGTGACTCCCCGATCGCAGCAAGTCATCTCCGTGGCCTATATTGTAATCGGCAATCACCTCCACGACTTTTCAGCCAAGGGCAGGATTTCAGAAAAGGCTGATTTACTTTTGCCTTGCATCTTGTGTATCAATTTTTTTTAACACAGACGGAATAAAACACTAAGAGTTCAGAGCTGGTGCTATTTCATATCCACTTTGCAGTTGTGTAAACAGCAGCATGAGGGAACACAAATGTAGACAGTAACACCTTACTAATGATCCTGTTATTACAACTCTTCATTAGAGAAATAAACATTCTGGGAATGTTTTTCAATCCTACCCAAACTTGGAGTCTACCAAAGACACCAATCTGAAACAAATACTCATTTTGGGAGAGAGAAACTAATAAGTAATGAAACAACATTGTTGTTTAAATACAGCATTTATGGTATATTCATTGTTAATGAATAATGTTCCCACGGTCTTTCAGAAATGTTCAACACAAGTAACTCATCATCCTGATTTTTAACCATAAGGCCAATAACTACCTCAAGAAGTGGAATGAAAAATTAGGTACGTTTGCTACATTTAATACATATGATTTTTCCAATGGTAAGTGGAGGTCTTTCATTTTCTTTCAAAATAAAACCAACCCAATGCCCCATTTGTAAGTATTGATAAGTTTCTGTAGTAGGGAAACTAGCCACTGATTTCAGAAGATCATCTGCACATTGCATGTTGCTTGCTCTTCATTTCACTTCAGAGTGCACTGTCAAAAAAACTCTTAAAAAATCTGAGTGGAAAGCCCTGGTCTGGCCCACAGTATCTATTTTGGCTGGGTGAGCAATTAAAGGCATGTCTACAGAGAAATATCACTCCTCTTTTAACTTGAGTTAGCTAATTGCCAATTAATTCAAGTCAATGAATACTCTGCAAATGTTAATCTAGGCACTGCAGGACACAAACATTTGTGGTTTATTCAGGGCTCAGACTACTACTGGTAACAAACTATCTGGATTAAAGGAGGAACAGAAATCTTAAGCTGAACAAACTCAAGTACACTGTTTTTTGAAAAGGTCAGTGTGTGTACATCGTCGCTGCATATGAGCTTTATACATATCTTTATATGCCAGTAATGTAATTTATCCACACAAATTGGAGGTTGCTGCTGTAAATCTTAGAAGTATTTATGGATGCTCATTCCTGAAAACTACATGCACTAGTATTTGCACGATCTGCAAACCTTCATGGATGCCAGTTTAGAAAATCAACCCTTAAAGCAAACAAAACCATTACTACAACCCAAGTGAAGCTTAGGACAATGCTTAAAATGCAATATTCTTGCTCTTTATTCTCAACAGTTATCTTCACAAACACTCTAATTTCAATTAGGGCTAAATCAGTTCAGTTACAGTGTCTAACTCTGCTGACTGCAGTGAAGTTGCTTTAGATCTGTAACAGTGAAAAACGGATTAGAATTTGGCCCACAGCAACACAATTTTCATAGCCATAAAATAAGGATAATAACAGTTACTTACCTACCTTGCAAGGGCTGTAGAAGGATTAACTGATTAATCCTTACAAAGGATGCTGGAAAGGGTTCTAAACGCTATGCAAGCTTTACATATTACAACCAGGAAAACTGCATCTTAAATACAATCTGGAAAGAAAGCTTTAGATAATTTCTTATTTATAGCTTCAATTTAATATTCCTATTCTTTTAGCGCATAGATTTCTGGTCTCCTACAATATTCATCTTATGTTCTTCTTAGAGGCACTGGAAAGAACTTTGTTACCAAGCATCCTACTTATGGAAACCAGTAATTGCCCTTAATTACTCAGTCTTCTCATTGAACAGATGTTTATTTTTCTATAGCAATTGTTATCTCTAATCATTGCGTTTAAAATAAACAGAGCCTTATATCAAGTGACAGGCAAATTATACGCTATCAATTTATAATTGCATATGGGGAAAGAAGGTATAGGGTTGTCTTAGAAATCTAAAAGGATGAGGATGGAGCTACCCCCGTTGGTAATGAAACAATTTGACCATAGTCTCTTCTACCAAGAGATTCTAGTGCTACAAGGCTGTTCTGAGGGCTCATGCAATAACTGTTTCTAAATTGAATAAACTGTAATTACAGCAGGACTAAAATCAGAGTTCAAATGCTCAG
>NW_010513834.1:68931-76564 GCF_000687285.1 Phaethon lepturus
TGTGCCGGGATTCACATGCCTCAGCTCAGAGCACAGGGAAGCTGCACACTAAATTGCTATAGCCTAGATTTATCGTCCTCAGCTACAAGCGCTGCCAAATGTATGCTGGCTTGGCCAGCCAAAGGGACACAGTCCTGAGCTCAGAGATTGGTGAGAACAATGCATCAGCTCAAATGTGACTGGATCCACATGCCTGATATTAGAGAACAAGAGACACTGACACACATACATATACACACAGCAGCTCACCAGGAGCAGGTTTTACACTGTATGCCTCAGAGATTATGGTAGCATCATCCTCCAAGCTCAGCAGGATCAAAACACACAGAACCAACATCACCTCTATTGATTTTTATCTTGGTCTCTTTCTTACAATATTTCATAAATCAATACTTCTCAGAAATCCTTTATGCCCCCTGAATATAGCAAAGAACGTGACTATTTAGTCCTTTTGACATGCTCTCTTTCCCATCCTACCATACACACTCACGTGTCTCAAGAGGCCCCCCCAGGGAACCAGGACACAGACCTGGATGGGCACACTGGATGTTGCTTTTGCAAAATACCGTTATTTCATCAGCTAAACTCTAACAAACTCTTGAAGTCCTCTGGGACCTATCAGCAGCTTGTGATGTCTAGTGTGCTGAGCTCCTATTTCAGATCAAGTCTTTGTTCCCATGTAAAAGCACTAGGGAGACTAAGCTTTGCTGCCATGGGAGAAGTGCAAACTTCAACTTCCAACATGTGCACCTGAAAGCATTTGGGCAGCACCTCCACCCCCTGCAGACAGGGAAAGCGAGAAAGAGAAGAGTAGTTTCATTGTTTTCAAATGAAAAAGATAAACTGAATCTAACAGATCTTTCCATTGATGCACCAGAAAAAAAAAATTCTCTTTTCTACATCTCTGGATGGGTATTGGGAAAACTCTGCTTTTGACCACAGCCCTCCTAGTCAAAAGTTTTTCTTGAGCTGTACATCTCCTGAAAAACTCTTCTTGAGGGATGATGAGATCCATGTCCCACTTCAGACTTCATTAATCCTTTGTTAGGAGATGACCAAAAGATAGCCATTTTCATATGTTCTCACCACAGCAGGAAGCCAGCAGAGCTCTGTCTATTCTGCCTAAGGTACCTTTTAGAAAACATGTTGCTATAATTAGGTAACATCTGGGTAATGAGCCACAACATCCCTGCTTGGTCCAGCGATCCATTGAGAAGGGCTGATGCACTAACAAGGAGGGACCACCGTGCAGCGGTGAAAGAGGAGGTGAGAAAGGAGGAGGGGAAACAGCAGATAAACTGCTCTTCGCATGTGCTTTTAGCTGATGTTAATCCCATTTTCTATGCTTCTTTCTTACATCTCCCCTTCTTCACCACACCTTTCCACCCTCCCTCCATCAGGAAGTCCTTACACCCTTCGGACTCTCCCATCAGCCAAGATCATTTCACCTAGGTTATATGTATATTAAGAACTTAATTAAAAAGGGGGGTTACCATGGAAAACCTTTATACAGAAGACAGAGGTCATGCTCTTCACAAGATTAGGCTCACCACAGAACACTTCATCTACCCAGCTCAGTGCTGATACAGCTTACTCTGCCCTCTGACATCTCTTAATCACCCGCTGACAGATTCCTAACAGGATTTTCACTGACTGCCGATATGCTGCACTTCAGTAACAGCTCACGAAGTGATCAGGATTAACTACAGTTGCACCCATGCTATGAACAAGGCATCAAGCAGCAAGTCACAAGCACACACAGCACATCCCAATTCCCATGAATTCCAGAAGGGCCTGTTGATGGCAGTGGGGTATGGCCCATACAAAGCCAGAGGAGAAATGCGTTGGATAGCTACTGCACACACTGTTGTACAGCTACAGATTTTTTCCTAAGGACAAATTGTTCTGTACCCAGTAGAACTAATAGCATCTGATCTCTTGCACATCCACACCCTAAATTTCATTCCATTGACCACCACAAAATCCTGGATCCTCCCTCATGTTCTCCAGTCCCATCCCAACAGCTTCTCACCACATCCTACATACCCTGTGTGTCTGCCCCACCGCCATGTCATAACACCTACAATTTCCTCCCCTACCTCTACCCCTATTTTCTCCAGCTTCTTATGTCTCCTGCTGAGTCTCCTGGAGTAACAGTTTTACCCATTTGTCCTGCAGTTCACCTATCACTTGCATAGGTTCCTTCCATATAGCTTACTTTGTCCTTTATCCTATGTAGAAGACAACAGATGCTGTGGCTAGTTCAGACCTGTGAGCACATCCTCTTGTTGGTCAACCAGCATCTACCAAACAGAGTATCTAATACCTGACTTGCCCTTGTATTTACCTCTTGGATTTGGTTCTTTTTCCTGTACTCAGTCAACAGCACCCAACAAAGCCCAAAAGGACTTCATTATCTTCCACCTCAACATGAGGAAAAACTTTACTGTGAGGGTGACGGAGCACTAGAACAGGCTGCCCAGACAGGTTGTGGAGTCTCCTTCTCTGGAGACCTTCAAAACCTGATCAGACGCGTTCCTATGCAACCTGCCCTAGGTGATCCTGCTTTGGCAGGGGGGTTGGACCAGATGATCTTCAGAGGTCCCTTCTAACCCCTACCATTCTGTGATTCTGTGATCTTTGAAAGATTTTTGAGACTGTGAGATTTTTATGTTAATGTCATTCCATTTATTTACATGGAGATACTCCCACCATACAGTATTGTATTATCACATACAACAGGAGAATCAGGCCGGGGTTCAGCTAAGACCACAGTAGGGAGACCTCATCTTCCCTGTTCTGTATTTGGCTCCTGTGGTATGGCCTTAGTCCTCTTCAAAATTATACTGAGACCTCCCAAGAGGGCAGTGGGCTTTGGAATTTAAATCCTGCTGAGCTAATACCTAAGTTCAAACCTCTCTGAATTGCTAATACAGTTCCTCTTCCTATAGTTTCAGATTTCCTGAGTTCCATTTCAGAAGCATGATATCTGGATTATTTATTGAAAAAATTATTAGTGCAGCTTCCTAGTGAAACAAGGTTAATACAGACACTTTGCATGTCTAGCTGTCCACACACCCTCCATCTCCAGCAACTTTTGAGCCCACTGGCCCACGCCGACTAAATTCAACAGTGACCGCTCACTAACAGGTTTGACAAAATTCAGCAGCTGGCTACAAAGCGACTTTGTAAGTCACCCCAATATGGGAAAGGTAAGGATATAGATTAGCTTTCAGTCATTCAGCCTGGCTAAGAGAAAATGCCTTGCGTTGTCAGCATGAGAATGAACTCCTGAGCAGAGCCCAACTGTACTGCCTTGGCTGCAGGCTAGATAAGGGGACAGGGGAGGGGGATAGAGGTGGGGTGACCCTGATGCTATTGGAGCGGCAAGAGGTCAGGGGAAGACCTGAGGACTTGTAACAGCAGACTTATGGGCCTACAGAACACAGCTCCATAGAAATGGAAAGAAACAGAAAGAAGTAATTTTAATAACACTCTGGTATTTTCATATGACTCCTACAGCCCTACTCATGGGCGTAAGTAGTCTCAATTTGAGCAAATGTTTTAAGTGCTTCCATCTTCTATAGCGGACTGTGTGCATTAAAACACTATGAGAGCAGAGATCTCATGACACAATTGTAACACACTGCTTTTCCCATTTTGCTGTATGTTCCTCTGTAAAAAGTGTAAGAAATACCACATCTTCTTAATTATACTGAATATGAGAAACCCCAAGTCTCTGGCTTAAGCCAGTGGGAAGAAAGACCATTTGAAAAATGATTTCTGGCTTAAAAAAAGTCACAGCAGAAGAATTAAATGTCAGAAAAATTAGACCATTAGAATCATAGTATCATAGAATGGTTTGGGTTGGAAGGGACCTTAAAGATCACCTAGTTCCAAGCCCCCTGCCATGGGCACGGACACCTTCCACTAGACCAGGTTGCTCAAAGCCCCATCGAGCCTGGCCTTGAACACTTCAGGGATGGGGCATCCACAACTTCTCTGGGCAACCTGTTCCAGTGCCTCACCACCCTCATTATCATTTTAATGAACAGAAACAGGCATATAAAAAACCCAGAATTTTCAAAACTATTTCCTTTAATGTGAGAATAATGGCTCAGGTCACAGCATGATGCTGAAAGCATTTATCGACTTCCACACCAAGAAGAACAGGAGCTGCCTGCTCATGTAGTACAAACTTCACCACTGCTGTTTCACCGTGTTCCTCACAGAGAGAGGAAAGCGGGGGGTCACATTCAATACACAGTTATAAAAAAGGCCCAAGCACCTCATTAATTTAAGGTAAGGTTTATAAGAAACAATGTAATACCTAGAGAGCACTGTCAGCTGTGCCTCTGCAAAAAAGAAAGAAAACAAAGTGAATTTAATTTCCTTTCAAAAGAAAGGTGGTTGGATAAATACACACACACACACGGCAACCCACCTTCTGATACCCAGCTTCATCACTTGAAATTCAACCACAGTAGCTGAGGCTAAGTATTTCCTGAAATAGAGTTCAATTTCAAATTCGGTCAGGTGATTATAAAAGGACAGTGCAATGAGAACTGTGCTGTCAAAAAGACATCCTTGGGTCATGCCTCTGTTCCAGGATTTCTATGCAACAACCCCTGCCTAGGCTGCTGGAAGATCCCACAGTGAATTTTTCTCTTCTAGAAGAATTCACTGCAGAGGATGATGAACAACCCCATAGGTCTGATGTAAAGCCCACTGAACTCAATGCAAAGGCTCATCTGTTTCAGGAATTTGCAGACCAGTTTCTTCAGCAGCAGTTTATGGCTATCCAAACCTCGCTTTCTCTAATGGGTGTTGCTGCAGTGAATGAGATGGAAGTGCTGAGAGATCTGGTTGTAGAAGACATTATAGCTGTGCTAGAACCAGCTGTTCTCAACAGTTACCAAAGTATACAACTCCCTGTTTGTGTTAACCATGAAAGGAAAACAAATCTGCAGGCACTGCTATTCTTGAACCTACAGCACCTTTTACTGCACCACTCTCCCACACAGGAAAGGGTTCTGCCTTACTCAGAATGGTAATTTCTTAGTATCAGCATAAAATCCTTAAATTAGGCTCTCCACAAAGACTGGTTCAAGGCCAAAGCCACAATAAAAAAGGGTAGAGAGCAGATGAGTTTTCTAGATGTCAACAGATGTACTGGTTTTGGCTGGGATAGAGTTAAATTTTCTTCAGAGCAGCTAGGATGGGGCTGTGTTTTGGTTTTATGCTGAAAACAGTGCTGATAATACAGGGATGTTTTCACTACTGCTGAGCAGTGCTTACACAAAGTCAAGGCCCTTTCTGCTTCTCACAATGCCCCACCAGCAAGTAGGCTGGGGGTGCACAAGAAGTTGGGAGGTGATACAGCTGGGACAGCTGACCCCAGCTGACCAAAGGGTTATTCCGTACCATATGACACCATGCTCTGCATATAAAGCTGGGGGAAGAAAGAGGAAGCGGGGAATGTTGAGTTACACAGTGTTTTGTCTTGCCAACTAACCGTTATGCATGATGGAGCCCTGCTTTCGTGAAGATGGCAGAACACCTGCCTGCCCATGCGAAGTAGTGAATGAATTCCTTGTTTTGCTTTACTTATTAAACTGTCTTTATCTGAACCCTCGAGTTTTCTCACTTTTACTCTTCTGGTTCTCTCCCCCATCTCACTGGGGGAGAGGAAGCAAGCATTTGTGTGGGGCTTAGCTGCCAGCCAGGGTTAAACCATGACAAGAGAATCTCATCCCCAGGGTTTTTCCTCTGATTGCTTTCCATTCTATTAATAATTGTATTTCTTGGCCCCACACAGTTAGCATGAGGTGTCAGAAGACTCAGGAAGGTTCAATTAAAGAAAAACATCTTCAGAAGAAGGACATGTTTTAAGCCTGAACAAGTACATAGAAATAAGCAAAAGACCAATAAGCATCTTCTTCCTACAAGCTACAAAGTCTGGGTGAAAGTTAAAAATACCATCCCTCAAAACAACACTGCCACATGAGGACACAGTTTTCCCCACGTGTACACTAGTGTGATACCATTGGCTTCCTTGGAATTATTTCCAAGTCCCACCAACAGAGAACAGCCGCAGCTCTCCCAGCCTCACCAAGCAGGTGACACAACACAGCGCAGGCTACAAACAACGGCCACAGAGGAGCTCAGTGTTGACTCAGAACTGCTCACGCTCAGAAGATGAGACAGGTCAGAAATAATTGAGATTGCTGTGCCTGTTCAGTGTCCCGACATACACAGGGAGATAATACAGTTCCACGCAGAAATATAATGGCATTAGACAAATCACATATTTCACCTTCTGCAAAGCCACTGGCCTTAAGGGATACTGCCTGTAAAGAGCACAGAAAATACTGTCTTGTCCTAGTGAACATTACACACACTTAAGTTCTTTGGCTTTGTATTATGAGCTCCAAAGCGACTAGAAACTGCTATAATATTCTTTATTCATACTGTGGGATCAGGCCACTTGCACATTAAGGCTATAGCCAAGTTGCATAGGGTGGGGTATCTAAGAGTCTCTCCCTGAACGCAAGAATCATCAGCATATGGATAGCATTTATCTGGCAGGACAGGTATCTCACAGAAACATTATTTGTCTGTGACCCTCTACACTTAAGACAGTAAAGGTTAGAATTTGCAGTCCAAAACTTATTAGGGAAATAATTTTAAAAACTCTCAGCAAGGATGGAAAAAGACCTTTAAAAGAGAATAAGGAACTCCAGCGAAGGCCAAATATAGAAAAAACTCAGTATTCAAGAGATAGAAAGTCCAATTCTGGCAACTCAATCTGCAAACCAATGAGCATGGTTCAGTCAGTTGGACAAAAACCACTTTGGGAAACACCGTGAGCCAGAGTGACCTGTGTAACGTCACAAAATGGTGCAACGGCACTGCCATACGCACAGGATCTACTTCCTGAGATCCATCCCAGGTCAACGAGGCCTCCTGCGCAAGCAGACCAGCTACGTACATTAGTAACAGGAGTGTCTGAAAGCACGTGGGTACTCTTGAGACTCATCAACAGTAAAGCGTGTAGCAGATTCAGCCACGTATTTCAACTGCAGGAGGACCTGCCATTAAGTTTCTTGAGTGACCATTTTTACTTGCAGACACAAGATCTTAGAAGTCCGCAACACTAGATCTCTTCCCTTGCTTTTCACAGGGACAGAAGCCCCAGCAAGCTCCAGGAGATAGACAGAGAAACACAGAAAGAGAAGCTTACTTCTCAGATAAGGTTTTCTAAACAGAGGCTTATATTCTAGCTGCAGTTGAGAAAACCAGAACTGAGAAAGAGCAAAGGTGCTCCCCTCTGGTCAGATTAAAGGGAATTAAGGCAAATCTGTGGCCTTGTGTGATTGCAAATTGTCAAATATGAAGGAGAATCCCTCTGTCCACAGTATCAACTGTAAATCCCACTATCAACTATGTGAAGAAGCCTAAAATAAAGGTTCTTTTGAAAACCTTTGTGTCTCTTCTCTGCAGTGTACTCTACTCAAAATCTGCCTCTGCAGCTGTATGTGAATGTTGCTGTGTACTGTACCTAATGCTGTACTGGGAAAAGAAGGCGCCTTCCGAAAGCACAGAGGCAACCAGATGAGGGAATACTATAGCA